>NW_008691639.1:305-5183 GCF_000695815.1 Acanthisitta chloris | reverse complement strand
CCGGTGGCTTGGAGCTCCGCGAACCCCAAGTACGTGCGGGGGGAATTGGGGAAAAAGGGGAGGGGGAACGTGGGTTTATAGCCAGGAGTGGTGCGTGGATTTCAAGGAAAGGGGGTGAAAGGTGGAGAGCGACCCCCGGATGAGGATGGACCCGAAGCGCTGCCTTCTGGTTTTTTTGAATTTTTCTTTTTATATTGCACCAAACTCCCCGTTTTTCCTTTTTTTCCTCCTGGTTTTTAACGGTGCTTTCGTTTCGCGCAGCTTTTCGTCTCTTCAAGCGTGTTTTGCTTTTTCGAAAATACCTTTTGTCTTTTTTTTTTTTTTCCACGCTGTTCCTTTTTTTTTTTTTTTGCCTCCCCCTCCCCTCCCCGGATCGCCGCTCTCCTCCACCACTCAAACTGCTGTTATTTTTTCGTTCTCTGGATCGCCGCTCTCTTCCACCACTTGGATTTATTACCCGTTTTTGTACCTTTTTTTTTTTTCCCCTGGGTTTTCTCATCCAAAGCAGAGGAAGGAGGGGATCCCTCCCGGGCTGGGTCCGAACAAAGCCTGTGGTCAGGCTGCTCCGCCTGTACCTGAGCCAAGTTATTCCTGATCCAAGTTATTGCCGCTCCTGGATCCTGATGATAGAGATTTGCACCTTTCTCTCTGTGTATGTGACCGTGGCTGCTGTGCAGGAGCAATGCGAAGCACCGGGAAGGAGGAGGAGAGGCTGGTTAGTCGCTGCTTCCCGAGGGATAGTAGCCAGGATGGTTCAATAGCCTCTTCCTGGTATTTATCACATCGATCACAGAGTGTTTATTTATGTTATCCCCTTAAAAATATCCTTTTATCCTGATTTTTTTCCCTCTCCATATTCCTCAAGGCAAAAATAAATCCAACAAAACCCCCCAAAAAATAATCCGAAAGAGTTCCTGAGGGGTGGAAAAGAAGGTTTTGGATAACGTTCCTGTTGGAACATGTGTTCCTACCAAGCCTTGATTCCCATTATATCAGTGGGGGGAAAAGGAACTTTGCAGGGACTTTTTCCCAGCTCCATTGAGTGCCAGGACGGCTGCTCCAGCACCTCCTCCTCCTCCTCGTGTGCTCTTCCTTCCCTTCCCCTCGTGGATGTGGCTGGGAGCAGAGAGAGCCTGTTCTCTTGGGATTGACCTGTTGTGTTCGTGGTCCCAGGAAATAGTTTTCCTTGGGAGAAATGCCGTGGAAGCAGAGGTGGCTCAGCTTGGTGCTGGGGACGCCATGTTTCCCTCTTGGCCTTGGCTTTCCTCAGGCTTCCAAGGCCTGGGAAGTTGGGAGTAGGTAGTGGTGATGCCCTTGGCGTGGGGACAACATTCTGAGGGGTTACCACCAGCCTCCTGCTCTGCCCCTGCTGTGGTGAGCTTGGAGGTGTCCCACTCCAGGTGTTCCTTGGTTTTCCCTAACTGCTTGGTGGTTGTGTCTCCCAGTTCTCCCCCAGTCTGGAGCCGGGTGGTTGTCTCCCTTTGGTTCTCCCCTGATTTGGAGGTTCTCCACCCTCAGTTTGGATCTGGTGGTTGTCCACTCTTGGTTGTCCCCAAATTCGGAACTCAGTGGTTGTCTGCCCTCGGTTCTCTCCCAGTTTGGAGCTTGCTGGTTGCCCACTCCCAGTTCACCCTGAATTCGGAGCTCGGTGGTTATCCGCCCTCGCTTCTTGCCCAGTTTGGATCTTGGACGTTGCCTGCTGTTGGTTTTCCCCCCGTTTGGAGCTTGGAGGTTCTCCCTAATTACCAGCTCAGTGGTTGCTCACTCTTGGTTCTCCCCCAGTTTGGAGCTTGGTGGATTCCCACTCTTGATTCTCCCCAGTTTGCAGCTCAGAGGTTATCCACACTCAGTTCTCCCTAATTCCCAGCTTGGTGGTTGCTCTTGTTTCTCCCCCAGTTTGGAGCTTGCTGGTTATCCAGCCTTGTTTCTCCCCCAGTTTGGAGCTTGGATGTTACCGATCCTTGTTTCTCCCTCAGTTTGGAGCTAGTTGGTTTCCCACCCTTGTTTCTCCCCCAGTTTGGAGCTATGAGGTTTCCCACCCTCGTTTCTCCCCCAGTTTGGAGGTTATCCGCCCTCGGCACGGCTCTCTGGGCACGTGCCCTCCCGTGTGGGGCTGCAGCTCTGGTGCTTCCCCATTCCTGTATCCCCACAGGGATGGGAGAGGGTGGTAAGAGCCCAGAACGTCGGCGTTCCCACCCGGGAGTGGCTCTGTCAGGACCTGCATGGGCAAAACACGTGGAAGGGATTTGCCTCCGTAGGGGCTATCAGGGCCTGCCCGTGCTCCTCTCTGGCCCTGGATCCTCCTCTCCAGGGTCCATCTTTGGGAATATCTTGCTTTCTTTTCCGCCTTCGTCCCCCACCTCCGGTTCTTGCCGGGCGTGTGGCGTTGGGCAGAGCCTCTTCCCGGCTGCTCCCAGCGGAGAGGAAACCAGTGTGGGCAAAGTCCAGCTCCACTTGGAGGCAGAGCTGTGCTCAGGGTCGGACTGGGATTCCTCTCCTGGATGGATCCTCTAAAACCTCTCTCCACCATCCCTTGGCCTTCCAGACCCTTTCCTTGGGCCGCTCCGTGGCCGTGCCTGCTCCGACGAGCCTTAACTCTTGTTTTCAGAGTAAAGAGAACTAAAGCCTTTCAAAATAAGATGGCTAAGTGGAATTTTCCAACGGATGGAAGGAGCGAGCGCGGCATGCCGAGCCCGGACTGATACATGGGGACGTTTTCCTGCCCTCTGCGGAGCTGAGGGCTCCGAGCTGTGCCACGGTGGCTCCGGAGCTCCGTGAGTTCTCGGAGCTCTGGTGATTTCCTGATGGAGCTGACAGGCTCAGGCTGCAGCTCAACGTTGGGAAGCATTTCCCAGCGGATCTGGGATGTACATCCCAAAAGCAGAGGTGGAATCCTCGCGCTCATCCCGTCATGGATCATTCTGGGTTTTAAAAGGGGAAAAAATAGGCCTAGGAATGGTTTTGTTGGGGGGAAAAAAGGTGCTAATTGTGGCAAACCTGCACTTGGGATGAGCTCATCCCTCTGAGCAAGCTTTTCCCGGGATGCCTGTGGAGCCCCTTGGAAAGGCTCTTGGGGAGCCAGTGTGGCTTTAATTTATCTGTTGTGTCTGATGCAGGCTTTGGGGGGGGGCAGAAAGTTGGGATTTACTCATCCCTCTGCTGCCCGTCCGGGGGGTGGTGGGAGCGTGCTGGCCTTGGCCAGCCGGGAATTGCTGGGGAAAGTCTGGCTAAATCCTCCCTCAACTCTCTTGGCTGTCGTTCTGGAGAAATATTGACCCTGGTGGGCTCCTGTACCGGCCGTTAAAAGGAAGCATTCCTAATAAAATATGGTTTGGAAAATTCATTTCAGGCTGGAATTCGCCTCTGCAGAAAGTATTTTAATAAGGAGGAGGGGGAAATGGGACACATCATCCGCACAGCTCCAGAGAAGGGATCGTTTTGCCTCAACTTTTCCCTTGCAGAAAAATCTATGGAGCAGCACAGCAGCTTGCTGAGACCAAAATAAATGCATTGATTTAAGGGGGAAAAATAAAGGTGAGGGGAAGAGGGGAAAAAACCCCGAGCTCAGATAAAGCTGCAATCCTTGGTGGTATTTTTATTCCGCCTTTCATGACGGCCGGTGGTGTCCGTGGAATCTGTCAGTGCCGCGCTCGGAGCCTGGCGGCTCTTTGCCTGCTCTAATGCCGTTTTACGAGGGACAAGGTGCTTGTGGGAAGGCTGTTTCCGAGGGAGAGGCTGCGCTGGAGCTCCGGAGCTCTGGGATCACACTTGTCGGGGCAGATGGAATTTACTGATCCTCCGGAGCGGAGTGGGGAAAGGGTGGGATGCGCTGCTTGCTTTTAATTAAAGGTCGTGTTTGGCTCCTGGAGCCTTCGGAGATTCCCTTTTCCCGGGGCTGAGGGGTGAGGGCTCCCCACGGGAATGGCTTTAAACCCAAAAGATGGGAAGTTTAGATGGGATACCGGGAGGAATTCCTCCCTGTGAGGTGCTGAGGCACTGGCACAGGTTGTCCAGAGCAACTGTGGCTGCTCCATCCCTGGGAGTGTTCCAGGCCAGGTTGGAGCAGCCTGGGCTAGTGGATGGTGTCCCAGGGGGTGGAACTGGATTATCTCTTCCCCTTCTAGCCCGAGCCGTTCCAGGATTTGTGATTCTGTGATCCCTTCAGGAATCCAATGTGCCCTGTGCACACCTTGGCATCCCAGTGCTTTGCCTTGTCTCCGGGGGCTGGTTTGGGCATAGCAATCCTGGACAGCCATGTCCCGGCTGGAATTTCCTTCTGGAATGGTGGAGCCTTTCCCGAGGCTGCCAGGCTGTTGGGTGCCCTCCCAGCATGGGGAGCTCATTCTCTCCTCCCAATCCAGACCCCCCTTGTCCCATCCTATAGGATTCCTCCTCTCCCTGTTCCGGGGGGACGGGGGCACCCAGAGCTGCCAGTGGATGGTTTGGGCACGAGTTCATTAAGTCAGGGGGAAGGAAAAGGGAAGCAGGTCTGCGGCTCTCGCAGTAGCCGAGTAAATACCACTGGATTCCATAAAATGGGTTTAACTGCTTCCTTTAAAAGCAGAAAGGAGCCGTGATGGGGTGGCTGATTGACTGTAAAAGGAGCTGGAGCTTTCTCCGGAGCGAAACAACTGTGGCAGCTCCTCGAGGCCGTTGGCAGCGCAGCCGGACAGGCTCCTGTGCCATCCCGGGAAGGGCTGGGGCAGAGCTGCTTCCCCTGCCACCCCTGAGCCCCCGCAGCACTCCGAGCTGCCTCCAGGATCTGTACCCTGGGGGGCTGCCCCTGGTGGGTGGGATGTGCCTGTGCTCTCACACGGTGGGGATGGGTGGGTTGGGGTCTCCCTGACAGCTTTGCTGGGTGTTCTGGAGTCCCCCCAA
>NW_008691639.1:0-278 GCF_000695815.1 Acanthisitta chloris | reverse complement strand
TCCCTTCGAGCTGTTTCACTGGGTGCTCAGAATCCCCCAAACAGCTTTGCTGGGTGTTCTGGGGTCCCCCTGAAGCAGCTTCACTAGGTGCTCAGGGGCCTCCTCCAAATGGCTTTACTGGGTACTTGAGGGTGCTTTGAGCACCTTCACGGGGTGCTCAGGATCCCCCAAACAACTTTGCTGGGTGCTCTGGAATCCCCCCAAATGGCTTTACTGGGTGGGTACTTGGGGGTCCCCAAGACAGCTTTTCTAGGTGTTCTGGGGTCCCCCAAACAGCT
>NW_008691638.1:0-889 GCF_000695815.1 Acanthisitta chloris | reverse complement strand
CCCTCCCAGTCCATCCCAGTCCATCCCTGTTCCCTCTCAATCCATCCCAGTCCCTCCCAGTCCCTCCCAGTTCATCCCAGTCGCTCCCAGTTCGGTCCCAGTCCGTCCCAGTCCATCCCAGTTCCCTACCAGTCCATCCCAGTTCCATCTTAGTCCATCGCAGTTCCCTCCCAGTCCATCCCAGTCCCTCCCAGTTCCATTTTTTTTCTTTTTTCTCCATTTTTCCCCATTTTTTTCCTTTTCCCACTTTTTTCCCATCTTTACCCCAATTTCTTCCCAATTTTTTCCCCATTTTCCCCAAATTTTTCCCCAATTTTTCCCCATTTTCCCCCAATTTTTCCCCCATGTTTTCCCCAATTTTCCCCCATTTTTCCTCCAATTTTCCCCCATTTTTTCCCTATTTTTCCCCATTTTTCCCCCATTTTTTCCCCAATTTTTTCCCATTTTCCCCCATATTTTCCACCATATTTCTGCCAGTTTCCCCCCATTTTTTCCCCAATTTTTTCCCTTTTGTTTTTGAATTTTTCCCCATTTTTTCCCCAATTTTTTTTCCTTTTTTCTTTGAATGTTATCCCAATTCTTCCCCTATTTTTTCCCCATTTTTTTTGTTAAAATTTCCCCATTTTCCCCAGTTTGGAGAACTGGCAGTACGAGGAATGGGGAGCTCAGGTCACAGTGGTCCCAGTTGACATGAGGGACTGGGAAGCGCCGGAAAAAGCTGATTTAGTCGTTTCGGAACTTTTGGGATCGTTTGGAGACAATGAATTATCTCCAGAATGTTTGGATGGAGCTCAGAGGTGTCTGAAAGGTAACTGGGATATACTGGGAGGGACTGGGATATACTGGGAGGGACTGGGAGGGACTGGGATATACTGGGAGGGACTGGGAG
>NW_008691637.1:0-1083 GCF_000695815.1 Acanthisitta chloris | reverse complement strand
CCCTGCACAGCCCTTGGATCTGCACTTGACCCTTCCCAATTCAAACTTTTATCACCCCTAACAACTTCTCCCATTTCCCCCAGCCAAGCCAAACACACAAGAAAGTACATCTTACCTTCCATCTAACTCTCTTACTGCATCAGCTGCATCTCGTGGGTCTTCAAACTCCACAAAGGCAAAGCCAGGAGGGTTTCTTGCCACCCACACACTGCGCAGAGGTCCATAGTAGCCGAAGGCTCTTTCTAACTCAGTTTTGTTGCCATTGTTCCCAAGGTTACCCACATAAACCTTGCAGTCCAGCGGACAAGAGTCACGATGCATCGCTAGGACAGAGAAAGAGAGGCAGATTTAACACACAGCACGTGCTCATGCACTCCCAAGGGAAGTTTTCTCATGGCTGCTTCCTTCTGAAACTTCCAGCACTGACAGGATGTATTCCCACACACAAAATGAAAGTATTTCCGCATAAAAAAAAAAAGAACTAATTACCATAAATAAACTTATATAATATAGTGTATATTTCCATATATAATCTGTGTGGAAAGGGGAGTGTTCAAAGCAATCCAAGAAGCGAGTTGCATGTCACACTGTGATCAAAATTCACTCTTTAAGGGCATTTTGGTGAATTTAGGGTCAATAACACTCGGGAGGGATTCGCTGCCTCTCCCTGGGGGGAGAGCGGAGTGGTCAAACCGGACCAAAAAGCGAGCTGCACGTCTCACTGCGATCAAAATTCACTCTTTCAGGCCATTTTGGTGACTTTAGGGTCAATAACCCTGGAGGATTTTGCTACCTCTCCAGGGAGGAGAGGCAGTGGAGGGAAGAGTGTTCAAACCGAACCAAAAAGCGAATCGCACATCTAAATGCGACCAAAATTCACTCTTTAAGGCCATTTTGGTGACTTTACGGTCACCAACCCTTGGGGGGGGTCGCTGCCTCTCCCTGCTTGGCGCGGGGGGGAACTGCAGGGGGCGCTGCGCAGGGGAGGCTCCATTGTTCCCAGGCAGGAATGGGATTGGGATCGGGAACGGGATCAGGATCCGCAAGCGGAGCGGGGGAAGCACCATCCCTACCGGCAGCGCC
>NW_008691636.1:25452-41436 GCF_000695815.1 Acanthisitta chloris | reverse complement strand
GGAGGTGGAGACGTGGAAGAGACCCTGGCAGGGTAGGGATCTCCGCTATGAGCCTTTGGGGTGACACTGTTTGTGCCCTCCAGGTGCTGTCGGGAGGCGACGGGTCCCCCAGGTCGGGTACCACAACTGGGCCGGAGCAGCATCTTCTCCTGCATCCCTGAGCACGTGACTTGCCCAGCTCCTGTCCATCACCGCTGTCACCGGTGGAGAGTCCGTGCACGGGGCTGAGCACCGGTGACCTCTTAGCTCTGACCTCCTAGGTCTGCCCTGCAGCTTCAGGATCCATTCTTCAGGAAAGCAAAGCTCACCCAGAGCTGCTCATCACATCCCACCCAGCCGCAGCGTGAGCCCAGGGCTGCAGAACCATCACTCACACCCACTGAGATACTTCGTGGGCTGTCAGCAAGCAGCTCACATGCGTGTGGGCTCTTCACAGGATGAAACACGTAGCAGCATCACCACTGGATAAGCTTTCTGGAGTCCTGGTTGGATTTTTAATCAAGGCAGAGCTGCTCGTTGTGATTTTGGGCCGTATGTATCCCTGCTCCCTCTCCTGAGCATCCAACAGCTCGTGGATCCTGAGGATTGTCCCCTGGGATGTTCTCCCTTGAGCTCAAAGCAGCAGCAATCGATCTGGACCGACCCAGTGGGGTTTATTTCAGAGCTGTTGGGAAGGAGCTCCCATTCTTGGAGCTCTCCTGGGCGAGATGACTGAGGCTGTAATGAACGGGAGGGTGCCCCTGCCTGAAAAAGCCTTGTCTGAGGGCTATGCCAGGCTGAGGTACAGGGACACCTCTCTGCTCATCTGGCAGCAGCAGCAGCAGAAACTGGAGTCAGCTCCCCCCAACACGTACCTGAGCAGGAGTCGGAGCATGTGGTACTCCCAGTACGGCAATGAAGCCATCCTGGTGCGGGACAAAAACAAGCTGGATGTGCCCAGGGACACAGGGCAATCCAAGTTCTGTGCTATTATGTAATTTTGGTGGGTTTGCATTGGAAATCCACACGTGGAGAGAAACCAGACTTGCACCGAGCAGGGGGAGATGACTTTGCACCATCCCCTTGCACACCTGTGGTTGAAGCAGTTGTGTACAGGCTAGGCCAGAAGGGCTGCCTGAAGTTTGTGTTTGTTTTTTGCTGTTTGGTAGACTCACATTTTGCATGTCATTGAGTGTGTACTATGAAACCAGCCTCGCTCAGGAGTGTTTCCTGCTCAGCATCTTGGCAGGGTCTGTGCTGGACCATGTGTTGCTTGTAAGTGGTTTGTGTGCCCTGAGAAACACCTGCTGTCATTTGGGCACTGTCCCCAGCCAGTGTTTTACTAGCCAGTCCTTTCACAGTGCCAGAGCTCTGGGAATGCTGGTGGGACAGAGGCAAGTACAGATCCATTTCCATCCAGGCTCAAGTTTCAGGAAGGTGATCCCTAAAAATGACCTGGGCATTACTTGCTCTGCTTGCCCTGTCTCCCTTTAATTCCTGTCCTGGAACTGGTCTCTTACCACCAGGTAATGAGTAATTTATTGTGGGGAGGAAGAGGGAAAGAATGTGTTGAGAATTTAATCCAAGCCTTCAAAACACCTGGCAGGAAAGCTGTGCTGCTGTTTCATCCCATGCAAAACAAGGACTCTCTCTGATCTCAGAGTTTGGGATCATGGAAATAACAGGACTTCTGGAGTCAGGGAAGCTGACTTCTTTCACAAAGGGAGATCCCTGGTCTAGTCTTTGGGAATGGATCACCTAGTGAACCACCTGAAAGGGAGGGACAGACCCAGGAAAGCCTAAATACATCTCTAAGGGACATGAGGAAAGTCCTACACAGCACATACCCCTGAGATTGGTTACAGAAGGAAAGGATTTTGCATTCAAGTTTTAATGCATGCAGTAGCTTGGAAGGGTTTAACTTCTAATTCAGGTTGGATTGTAGGTTTGGTGCATGTATTTTAGAAGTCGTGTCTGGGATTGTTTCAAACTAACTGAAGGATTTTAGGAGGGAAAAGCACTACCACTGCACTTCTCGGGCACAGAGGCTGCTGTCAGGTTGTTTCCATTACTGCTGAATCCCTGACTTGCCCAAGGCAGGATCATGCTGAGGAACTTCACCCAGCAAAGCACCTGAATCTTTATTAGAAACAAAACTACCACTTCAGGGCTGCTAATTACCTGTCCAGGGTTCAGCATTGAAATGTTACATGAGGCTAAAGTCACAGAGTCCTTTTCTGTCCTGCCTAGGACATGTGTCTAACCCAACAGTGCTTGGGCACAGGCTTAACTTCAAGCAAATCAGTATTTGATGTTGGCTTCAGTATGGATTATTTACCTGCCTAAAATTAGGCACAGTCATTGTTGTATTTATCTGAAACCTCCTTTGCATTTTTCAAGCACTTTATTAATTTATTTTTTTTAAATACAGTGAAGAATCTCTTCCACCTCTCCTGTGTGGGTTAACTCCTACAACCAACACACACACTCAACCTTGCTGAACTCCATATGCTGAGCAGAACACACCTGTTTTAACATGAGATCCTACCTAGGGCTTTGGTGTACTCAGCCCTGATCCATAGCACTGCAAACAATAGGCAGCTCATTATTTTTAAAAAGTACTATTTCTGCATGTGTTGGTGTTTGGTAACTTTTTGTGTGTGCTCATAGATTTAAACCTGCTGATGGACTTTGCTGCTTTGCAGACCTGTTCATTGCTCTGCACACTAATAGTCCTCTTAGTCTTGCCAGGACTAAGTCTGGAAGGGAAATATCCTGGTGAATAAATGTTTTTCATTCAATGAGATTCACAAAACCAGTGAGGCTTGGCAAGCTGCTGGTGCTCCTGTGCTGAGAGTACCAGTGCTGGTAATGCATTGCTAAGGATGCATGACCCACCTGGGCCTCCAGTTCTTGGCTGAGCAAACAGGTGATTATTCACACAAAGAGGCAGGAGGCTGGTCTGAGAGCTCCCCTTGGAACTGCAGCTGGAAACAACCTGGAAAGGCAGGAGAGGTGAATTCCAGGCCTGCCCAGCAGCCCTGGGGAGCATGTGAACTCTGGGAGTTTAAGGAACAGCACATCCCCAAACCAGCTGTTCATTTTCTTTTCTTATAGAAAAAGAAACCCAACACCTTTTTTTTTTTTGGTTCCATTTTAATTTCAGTAAGGAAGTTGGTTATTTTGGGTATAATCAGTCTCTTATTAATGTGGCTGGTAACCCAAAATTCAGTTATTTGCAGGGTGTTCATTGGATTATACAAGAAAACTAAAAACATAACCATGTGCATAAATTCTTCAGGATTGAGGCTGGATGTGACAGTACAGAAAGAGGATGACTTGTCTTTCCATCTCTGTGGATGTGACTGTTGTTTTCCATATCCATGTGTCATTGGTCACAGCAGGTTTGTGGAGTGGCTGCTATGACTGAGCATTTCTGTGAGCCAGTTGTGTGGTGTTGATGCACTTGTTGAAACGCTGTTGTAGCCTCTTTGATAAAGTGCATTAAAATGATTTGAATGCAGCATTGTGAGCAGTTGTGGTTTTTTTCTCCTGCATGTTCTTCCCTCTGGCACAGGTGATGATTACAGCTCTCAGCACTCCCTAACCCCAGGAAAGCAGGAGGAAAGCTCAGCACCAGTTACCTGGAGCTGTGGGTGACCTCCCTCTCTGTGGTCTCACCTCTTCTCCTGTGAACACCAGCAGATCCCCAACCCAACATCCCTTAATGGTGCATCTGGGGACAAGGACAACCTGTGGCTGTCACACATGGAATAACCTCTATCACTACAGATACCAGCATGAACCAAACCTCAACCATGTTCTGCCTATCCCCAACCTCCTCCACATCTTATAGGTGCATTGAGCAGTGCTGCTTCTTGAAATAAATCACGAGTAAATGCTGTAGAAAATACCTTGTCTCACAGGAGAAGATTTAGAGGATAGGTTGAACAAATATGTCCTTTGGGAGTATCACTGATACAACACACAGCCAACACTGACACAACAGCCAAATTAAACAGGTTTGCTGAAAACTTGGAGATTCTGGCTTAGAAACCCAGTGAGCAGGAACAGGGTTAGAGAAAGATTAACCCTGGGGCAGCCTGGCTGTGGAAACCCTCACCTTACACATAAACCAGCAGGCACACAGCTGAGCAACCCAACAGCAAAACCAGCCTGAATCCTCTCCTGGGACCAAAATAGATTCTGGGCACCAGGCAGTAATGTCAAGACTGTGCTGTGACTGTGAGCAGCTGCTCCAGCTCCTCCTTTCCAAGCTGTGCCTTCCAGGTCACCCTGGGCTGGCTGATCTGCAGGGGAGGTGGAGGAGATGAGGAAGTTTCTCTGGTTCTTGCAGGTTGTGCTGAGTTAAAAGAAGCTAGCATGAAACCTGGGTGAAATTTCCACCTCCTTTCAGCTGAACTTACCTCACTCAGGTGCAGCTCTCACACAGTCTAAGATCCCTGCACACTGGAGGCTTCTAGGAAGAGTCCAAGTCCTTCCTGGGCTGCTCCTGGGGCATGGAAGCAGCTGAGTGTTTCCCTCAGCAACAGAAAGGTGGACTGAAAGAACCTCTGAACTGTGGTTTGGAGACTCTAGGCTTGTTCCCTGTTCTGAAGACAATCTGCCCCTTTGGTGTGACTCCACCAGTGCCACAGCTGGACATGCAAAATGACTTCCAAACCATTCCCAGCCTCATGGCACTAGGATTCAACTAGGATTCCTCTCTTGGCAGTGCCTGATCAAGGTGTTTCACACTGGAGCAAGTGCCACCCCTGAAAACAGAGGTGAGGAAAGGGAAAGTGACAACAAGGAGAGGGGAAAATATGGGATCAAACTGCACACACAAAACAAGTTTTCTTTTTATTATGAAAACAAAACAAACGCCCCAGGACCAGGGTCAGTGATTACCAGTAACATCGAAGATTACTTTTCTAACTCTTTTTCTTTTAATTCTGTTGTGTTTGAGGCCAGCAAATTTGCAATAAACAAGCTAAACTACTTACATTGACTCAATTTTCTTTTCAGTAACTGACATTTACAGGAATATACTAGAAATGGCACTAAAAAGTTTTAAGAAAAGGAGTTACGGTAGATTTGCATGCACATCATACAGAAAAGTAACATTTCTTTTTGTTTTTTTAAATATTAAAAAAACCCCAAAGTAAACAAACGGGAAAAAAAAATAATACAACAACAAATCTTTCTGGATTGGTTATGCCAAGTATCAGGGCTGTGTTTCTATAAGTGGCCTGTGTCAAATCCTAGCTGGTGGTTTCATTTAGCTTTTAAAAAATGACATTTTTTAAAAAGATATGCAAATCCTATTTTCCTTTTTTTTAAAAAAAATGCAGCTTGTTTTTTTACAAGCAAGAAAATGGATCTTTAATTTACCTGTAAGGATGCAGAGCCTGCCCACAGTTAGCCCTAGTGGTAACTGCTCAGGGTTGAGAATTAAATGAGCTTTTAAAATCCAGTACCAAAAAAGGTTGTGGTTTCTTCTTTATCATGCCCCAATCCCTTCCCCCTTATAGCTCCAACCCCAGCTTTAAAAAACATCATTCCTTTCAAAACAAGGAAAAAAAAAAAACCAACAACAAACCCCAACCAAATTCAAAACTGGTCTAAAAAAGTCCCCAAAACAGAGAAAGAACTAGATTAGGTAACTGCAGTTTGTTTCTAGCACATAGAGAGACATGGAAAGAGACCTCAGGGGGGAACTAAGGTGTATATTTACACACACACACGTGTGGAGGTGTGTGGGGTGTGGGTCAGACACTCCCACAGCAGTGACACAGTCCTGACATCAGTTCTACAGTTACAAACCCTGTCGGTAGGAAAAGGGAAGAAAAAAAAAAACCAAACAAACCAACCACATCAATACAAAATTGAAATGATTTTCATCTAGACAACATTTGGTTAGCAGAAAACTGTTGTAGCCAACAGATTCCTTCAGGTTGACAGAGCAGGGCCTGAGCCCACGGGATGCAGATCTCCCTCTGGTCCCACTGAGCCACGAGACAGGCTGAGCTTACAATCAGAGAAAAGTTTAACAAAGTTCTTTTGTGTTTTTTAAAAGGTGCAGCAATGCTGGTTGATTGAGAAAGGTCTGGTCAGATAGTTTGTCCAAAGAGGAATTAATCAGAAAAAAGCAGTTTCAATAAAACTCTGTGTGTGTTAAGGTTATACATATGAAATCAAACTGATTTCAGTGAAGTTTCCCCTGGAAAACAAAGTTAAACTTTGTTCATTCAAGAAAAATTTTACCATAAAAATTTCTTTTTTTTTTTTCTTTAAGTTTAAAAATGTTATTTCAAACGTTCTGTGTCGGATCATTTGAAAGTTCTTCGATGACATCTGGACTGACATATCATGCAATACAAACTCAGTTAAATAAATGCTCTATTGTTTCAGTTCCCAACTTTTTTAAGGGCTGCTGCTACTTACTATGGACTGGAAACATTTCTTCTTTCCTGGAGACACTTGGGAGAGACAAGAGGCACCACCAGGACATGGTGGGGGATAATGAGCACTAATGAACAATATGAGGATGGAAAAGTAGAACAACATTTGCAAATGAAGAGTCCCCAATTTCTTTCCTGAAGAGAAGCTCATGCCAAACTGGATTTCTCCTGTGAATGACCATTTTGTAGGGAACACCTCATTTTCCATGGAAAGTTTCCCTCTAAGTGGAGGTCAAAGTTGCAGCTGATAGACCAAAGAGATGCAGGTGGTTCTTCACATTCCATGGTGGTTTTGGCAGGATGTTTTCCTTGCAAATCCCCAAGCTGGGATGGTTTGCCAACCAAGAGAGGAATCCTCCTCCAGCACTGCAGCCACCCTCAGGCCAAGCCCCTTTCCACGTGTGGTCCTCAAAGCCCTTGGGCTCTATGCTTTCCACTGATTTTGGTGGAGCTGTGGATCCCAAGGAATGTCTGTATCCTTGTCATGTTGTCCTTGATGTCAGAGGACAGTTCCATGCTGCAGGTGTTGTGTGGCATCGATGCCATTGCTCCACCACCAGCTCCACTCTGTTCTCCACAGGGGAGAGACCACCACGTCATATCAACAGCACAGCTCAGGTTAATACACACAGGAAAAAGGTTCCAAGCATGGAAAACTGGGAGCCTGTTGATCCAAGTTGTCATGGCAGTGAATTGGTTGCAATTAGTTGAATGAAAATTAGTTGGTTCTCAGTAAGTCGCAGACAACAGGAGAAGCACAGATGAAACCCAACCCCATTAAAAACCCCTAAGCTCTTAATTAGGTGAACACTGCATTTCCTCAGAGTAAATCCTGAAAATGTATTACAAAGGATCTGTCTGGGGGGAGAAATTAAGGGCAGAATTAAAAAAAAAATAAATACAGGAACTCAAGTAACTCCATTGTTAATGGAAAAGAAAAATCATTCATTTCGGTAAGAATCAGAACATTCTTCTTTCAAATCCTGTGGGAAATGATCTGAAAGGCTTGAGAAGCTCCTGCCACCAGCAGATTCTTACAGACAGATGAAGTGTTCAGCTAATCAAGCCCTGGTTGATGGGCAGTGAGTGGCAGCTGAGTGTGGATACAGTCACAAGTGCAGCCCATGGAGTGCTAGGACCAGGCTGACCTTGTGCTTCCCAGCACAGGGACAACCCCAGGCCCCACATTCCAGCACATCAGCTCCTGTCCCAGTCTCCTGGAGGCTGAGAGTGCAATGGAAATCGTGTGCTGAGAGCCTGAGGCTCCTCCAGGGTCACTCACCTGTGGGGCAAACCAAACCTGAACAATCTACACCAAGGAGCCTCTGGCAAATCTTCAATTATCCATAGCAGGTGAATTTTAGGGATAACCCCCCCAGCAGGTAAATTTTAGGGATACCCCCCAGCAGAGAGGGAACTGGAGCTGGGAGAAGGAAAGGCCTAAATTCCTGATTAAACTCTGTATTTTTTTTCCTGTACCATAAAAAGAATCTACAAGAAATTTCTGCCCCTCAGATTACAAATGGTATATAATTCTAGAACTGCTGTTCTCCTAAAACTGGGTTATAAAAGGATAAAACCCCCTCATTGTTCTACAACCGAAAAAAAGAGGGGGGGGAAAAAGACCACTGGAAATATTACTGAGAAAATAACGTGTTGCATCAAGAAATTGTATCTAATTGTATGTCTCCAAAATCTGTATAAAACAGGGAAAAAAGGGGCTGGGGTGAGGAGAGGAATAGAGCTAAAAATGAACACACCAAAACATGACAGAGTACCAGACACACAACAGACTGGACTGTAGCACCTGTAGGTATAAAGTCCAAGGTATATATAAATAAAATCTCCTATTTTTATTTGCTTCGCTGTTGTTTGTTTAGATCTGGTTCAATCCTCACTAAAAAAAAAAATTCTGCATTGTCTGCTGGGCTACAGAAATGCAGCTTTGTTTTTGTTAGGTTTTTATTCCATTTTCAATGACCAATGGTGTTTAATAAATAAAGTCATGGTATATACATGAAACCAGGGACACTGGAAACAGAGTGGATTGCAGCAGTGCAGGTCAAAACATTAGGCTGGACTTAAAAAAAAAACAAAACCACAAACCCACCAAACTTTGAAAAATTGGCTATTTTTTGTTCTCTCTCCCCTCTTTTTTCTTTCCATTGAGGTAAAGCATTGCAGTGCCTGCAAACCTGCAGGACACACAAGTAGCATTTCCTTTCTAGGAGTTCACTACTGAAACAATAAGGAGAGGGGGAAAAAAACCAAAGCAAACTCAAAAAGCAAAACAAGCCAAACGCACACAAAATCCCTCTCCACTTCCCCTGCCAGCTCAGCCTCAGCTGGAGCTCAAGTGCTGCTTTATTTTAAGCCCAGCCTGAGGTGCTTGTCATGGAGAAAATCCCTAAGCATGTGGCCAGGAATGAGCACATGACTTGCCTTGGTCACTGCAGGGATCACTCTGAGGTCCAGCTGAGAACTTCCAGCCATAAAGTGTTTTCAATTCAATGAAAAAAACTTTCATAGAGAGCATCCATTTCCTGGAAATGTTCTTATTTAAAAATCACATTCCCAAGAAACTTGAGTGTCCCTTGCTCCTTTCTTCCCAATGTATCCCCAGGAAAAACAAATCTTCCAAGTGGAAAACCCAAGAAATGCAACCACTTTATATTGCTCGTGTGCTTTGAAGTTAAAGTCATGCTTAAATACCTTCCTGAACAGGTGCCTATGCCTCTACCAAGATTCAAACAAGAAAAAGCATGTTAGCAATCCACAGTACATGAGATTTTTTTTTGGATTTTTTTTGGGGGGAGGATTTTATGCAAAAAGATGATAGCATCTGACATTTTCATCACACTGTAGACTTGGAGAATAAGAATCCTAGTGCTAATAACAAATACACCAACTAGTTCAAAAAGCTAACATCTTTCAGATACAGTACCATTTTACAGACATTTCTTTTTTTAGAAAAAAAAAAAAAAGACTTTTTTTTTACCTTGTGAGAGCCAGGCAGGCTTAGTAAAAGAGAACATCCTGGGGAAAGGGAGGGGTGGGAGGGAAATGTACTACAAAACCTTGTAGAACTTTCTATTTATCTCCTGCTAAGAGCTCAAAGTTCTTCCATTTTCAACCAATCTTCTGCAGATAAATGTCTTTTAGAGACTTTATGCAAAGGGAACTATTTGGCATAAAGTCTAGTCACACACACACACGCAAAGATCTTTGACCTATTAAAAGAGAGCCCCTCCCCCCAAAAAAATGGAAGTTACCTTTTATAACACTGAATTAAAAAATAAAATTTAAAAAAACAAAACAAAACCAACAAAACAAGTCAGAGAAAAGAGAGAGGGGCTAAAACCTGACCACCATGGAAGGAGAGCAGTATGTTAAGGAGGGAAAGGAACACTGCAGAGCATCAGGGAGGGGATGTCCATTTGTGTTTTGTGTCCAAGTGTCCGTAATTCATTCTGAATCGCTGCTGTCCGAGCTGGAGCCACTGGAGCTGCTGCTCCCAGACTCAGAGGAGCTGCTGCTGCTGAGCCTGGAAGGGCCTCCCGAGGGAGCAGAGCTGGATTTCTCTGCGGGGAAGAAGGCAGAGATGTGGTTACTTGCAAGGAACTGAAATAGAGAAGGTTTGTCCACAGGTTTCATCCTCCATGGCTTCGTTCCCAATTTTCCCTGGACAGCCTGTTTACCACAGTCTCTGCTTGCTGCCACAAGCCTGTCCCATCAGTGGGTGGCAGAGTTCCTCAGGCTGCAGATGACCATGGAATTTTAGGATCCATACAGGAGCTCTAGAGGAGGACAATGCTCCCACACCACTGGGCTCAGGTGAGAGCACAGAGCACCCGGGAGCTGTGTCCACAACCTCTGAGAGCAAGAAAATCCCCCACCTGACTTGTGTGAAGCTGGAAGCAGCTTCATTTGCACTAGAAGAACCTTTTGCTCTACACCTTCCACTCTTCAACTATGTGGGTTTTGAGTTTTTTTAATCCCACAATGGACAAAACTCATTTGTTAGATGCTCTGTGGCACTGGTCTGTCCACAACAGGTGAACACAGGAGATCCTCCTCCCTCTGAAGGATCAATTGCCTCCAAGACACCTCACAGTTATCACCCAGCAGAGTTTCCACCTGGACAGGGACCAAAGCATCTCCAACACAGTAGCTCAGTGCTCACAAGTAACTCTCCAAGTTGTGTACCTGTCACAGA
Organism: Acanthisitta chloris; assembly: GCF_000695815.1. Classification (NCBI taxonomy): domain Eukaryota; kingdom Metazoa; phylum Chordata; class Aves; order Passeriformes; family Acanthisittidae; genus Acanthisitta; species Acanthisitta chloris. The sequence goes on along the minus strand of NW_008691636.1, from coordinate 30,777 downwards.
GATGAACCCAAAGCTACAAGAAAGCTACAAGATTTTGCCTCCAGGAGAAGTTTATCCACACACCCAACTTTTTGGGCATTGTCAGCAGAGTAAACCCAAAGCCATTACCTTTCTTTGCAGGTTTCTTGTTGTTGTTTAGCTGCCCACTGACGTCCTGTAACCGTTTTTCTAGTTCTTTCTTCTTTTCCTGAGCTAACTCTTCTTTTGACTTTGCTGCTTGCTTTTTTCCACTTGCAGCTGTGGAGGAGGAACACACAGTTTCTCAAACTGTATGGTTGCAGGTGAAAAGAATGGACATCACTATTTTACAGGGCATGTAAATCTGGGTGAACACTCTGCAGTGACACTGCTAGGCCTGAGTGATCACACAGCAACTACACATCCCAGAGAAGACAACACATGAAGTTGTCAAGCTCATCCAATCACCACCATCCTGCAACATGCACTTTTTTTGAAGAGAGATCTTCTGGAGAATCTTTGAGAAGACAGAAATATCCATGTAATAACCTTGTCATTACAGGTTACTTACCAGCCAGTTATATGGTCAATAATTACACATTTGTAATTACAGAATTGCTACATGGGTTTTCTGCCCTGTAAAATAAAGTGTCCCATTAAAGGTTGTCAGGAGTTAAGCAGCTGCCATTAAAACTTCCCACACCTCACACAAGAAGCTACTGTGGTTTATATTTGCTCTAAATATAAAACAGAACAAAAAAAAAAGAGGACAAATTAAAAACCAACTGAGGCAAAGGTTGGCAGACAACAGGAATGTAGCTACAACACTTAGAATGGAAATGGTGAGAAGTCCCAGCCACAGTGAAGAAATATTCCTCCAAAGCAGCAATAATTGAACACAGGTGTTGGCCTCTATCAAAAGCATAATACAGGGGCCAGACATTTGGCCTGGTCCAGCAAGGAAATACCTACATTTCTCTGAGCTGTTTGAAAGCAATGATTGAGAAGAAAGACACGTGGAAAGGACAGTGCTAAGAGGATGCACCCCCTGAACTCCAGCAGGAGAGTCCAGCTGGGCTCACAGGGGCCTGAGATCTGAGGTGATCTGTGTTACTCTGTGCTCTGGTTCCAAAGTTAAAAGATGCTTCTTGTTCTTAATCATGAGCTGTTCCAACAGTGGAGGATTCAGAGGGAAAAACAGTAGCCATCAAAGCAGTGTATTAAAAGGCAAAAATAATGGTGAGAGGTTGAGCTTGGCTTAGGTGTACCTGAAAATCCTGTGAGGAAGAAACAGAGATGCTCTACAAGAGTGGGGAGTAGCTTTTGTGTCACAGCCTTCACAGCACAACTCCCTCTTAACCAACAGAGCCAGGAACACTTTGGGAAAGTGATCCTAGTGCTGTTCAGCTGGAGCTAAACTCTCAAGGGGCTGTGACAATCCACTCTCTGTGGACAAGGCACAAGAGACAAGTCTGTTCCACACTGAACCACACACTCAGCAGCACATTAACCCTCTGGTCTGCTAGTCACTGAGGGCAGTATGTTGATCAGGCCAAGCAGGAAGAGCAGTTTTGGGGGTGAAAATACAACTCAAGAATCCACAGGTCACCCAGAGAACTTATTCCAGTCATTTATTCCCTTGGTGTTTCAGATCCCAACCATGCTTTTTGTTCCCTTCCTAATCAGATGCTAAACTATTCAGGACAAGAAACTGATCCTTCCAGATGTGTGCACATAACACCTAACACAATGAGACTGAAACCTTCACAGTGCCTTCCAGAGTCTGGATATGTACTAAAGGCATCACACAGGTCTTGCAGAGGAACACAATAGCTCTCCAGGTCTCTGCAGCATGACATCATGGGAAGAAAGAACAGAACAAAATAGGAAGTTTCTGTACATTTTCTTCGGAAAAAAGAATCTCTAAAACAAAAAATAAATCCCTGTCATCACATACCCAACAGCTGGATAAGGGAACCTCAACACACATGCTCTGACTCCAAAGCTGAGCCCAAGAGCTGGTGGGGAGAACACTCGCCCTGGGGAGGGAACTTACAAAATGGTTTCCTTTGCTTTTTCTGTAAACAAGATTTGACGTATCTCTCCAGTTCTCGTAAAGTTGTGGGCTTCAACGTTTCAAAATCTATTTCTATCTCGTCAGGGTTGGAGTCTCTGAGGGAAGGTTCCCTGGACTGGATGATGTGCACCACCCTGCCCAGTTTCTCCCCGGGCAGGCGGTTGATGTCCAAGCTGAGCTGTCGTTTCTCATCATAGGTCATGGGCAAACCTTCCTCCTCCTCATCCGAGTCGTAGGTTGCAGATGCCTGTTTGCCTCCTTTCTTGGGCTGCCTGGGGAGGTTGTCAAGCATGAAAACATTCATGGGTACATAGAAGCAATGAACTCTTTTTTTTTCCCTAACCCCCTTGTAACAAACATCCCAACGCTCTTGGCTTTGAAGCACTTGTCAGATGGCTTGAACGGCACCAGGACTGCTGAAAAAGGGCAGATTGGTGTGTTCAGCTGCTGTACACCATTATATTTTAGCCCTGTGAAGTGTGACAACAAGCCCATGTAGCAGCAGGGGGGCAGCAATGAAATGGCACGTTCTTGGTGGCTGCACAAAAGGCAAAACCCAAAGCCCTATCTGAGAGCAATCAGGCAGGGACTGCAAGAGTTGGACAGTGAAAATCCAATGGTTCCACTGCCAGCTCGAACTTAAAGACTCCCTGGAGTTGTCTGGAAACGAGGACACTATTCAACAGCAAATTAACTGCTCTGACAACTGAGTTTCCCCAGGAATTCAAGGGGGATGGGAGAGTGGCCTGGAAGCTCTTGGCACTCCCCTCAAGGCACCCTGCAGAAGAGTAGGCTCTCACCTGTTAGCTGTGGTTGTGCTGTTTGCTTTCTTAGCTGGGGCTTTCTTCTGTTGGGTTTGTTTTGGTGGTTGAGCCACCTTGGGTTTCTTCTCCTCCTCCGTTTTTACTTTGTGCTTTTCTTTTTCCTTCTCTTTATCTTTCTTTTTCTTCTCTTTTTCCTTCTTCTCCTTTTTTTTCTTTGGTTTGTTCACTGGTGCCTGTGACAGTGCAGCCAACTGCTCGTGGACGGCCTTCAGCTGGGGGAGACAGGGAGAAAGTCATCAGGCTTCAAGGCAAGATAGCTAATGCCTCCACATCCCCTGCCTTCTACATCCCAAAGTTAAGTACATCTAGGCTGCATTCAAAGGAGTGTGGGCAGCAGGTCAAAGGAGGTGATTCTCCCACTCTGCTCTTGTGAGATCCACCTGGAGTAATGCACACAGTTCTGGTGCCCTCAACATAAGGAGGATATGGAACTGTTGGAGCAAGTCCAGAGGAGGCCACAAAGCTGATAAGAGGACTGGAGCAGCTTCCCTACAAAGACAGGCTGACAAAGTTGGAGCTGCTCAGCCTGGAGAAGAGAAGGTTGTGTGGAGACCTCAGAGCTACCTCCCAGGATCTGAAGGGGCTCCAGGGAAGCTGCAGAGGGACTCTTGGTTAGGAGCTGCAGTGACAGGACAAGGAGTAACGGGGCTAAATTGAAAGAGGGAAAATTTAGGTTAGATAGTAGGAAGAAATTTTTTCTTGTGAGGGTGGTGAGACACTGGCACAGGTTGCCCAGGGAGGCTGTGGTTGCCCCAACCCTGGCAGTGTTCATTCCAGGTTGGATAAAGCCTTGAGCAACCTGCTCTGGTGGGAGGTGTCCCTGCCCAGGGCAGGGGGTTGGCACTGGATAATAACATACCATGATATCCCAAAGTCAGTGATCAAGCACTTCATACTGACTCCAGAAAGAAGCACAGATCAACCAGCACTGAGAAAAACTATCTCAAGGAATATCACATCAAACACACCCTTATTGCACAGCGAGAGTTTTCCCCCTTTAGCTGGCAGAAAGGGAGAGTGTTTTGCTGCATCCCAGTCTGGATGGTATTTTTAAGAACAAAACTCAACCCTTGCTCCTGCTGTGCCCTCTGTACTGCACAAACACAGAGCTTGGCCAACACGGTACCTGCTCCTGGAGCTCTGCCAGCCGCGTCGCTCGCTCTTCCTCCGAGTCGGAGCTATCCGAGTCAGAGGAGCTCTCCTCGCTGCTGTGACTGCTCTCTGTGCTTTTGCTCACCACTGGTGCTGTGGGGGGAGGGGGAGGGGGAGCCTCTGCAGGCTCATCAGGCATTTTTGCAAACCTCATCTCGAAGACATCCTACAAAAAGGAGAAAAAAATGATCATAAAATGATCATCAGCCACAAAAACCTCACGCTGGACTTACTGCACTACAAAAGATGCTGTACAAGTAAATAACAATCTATAGAGTATGTGTGGCCACCTGTGAGACCAAGAACATTCTCCTATTGCTGCACCAAGAAGGATGATAACATTTTAGGAGGAGAATATGGTGTTGGGCCATGCCATGTGAAGAGCACAACAGACCAGCAGCAGAGAAGTTGGCTCTTTCCCAACCACCAACTCTCCCTTGGCTGAAGCCAAGAGCAACACCTTGTAGCTGAACTAAAGATACTCTGGAAGATACATTTGGCAACACCTTTACCTGGAGTTTCCTGGCCATGGCTACCACTTCGTGGTCTGGAGGATTGTACTTGTAACAATTAGAGAACATTAACCGAATATCTGCTGCGAAACCTTGTGCGTCCTGGTATTCCCGACTGTCCATCTTTTTCTGCAAACAAACAAGCCAAAGGGAAAGGGGAGAAAAGCCGTAAGCAAAAGGTATTTGTAGCAATGGAGGACATGTGCATCTTGGAGGCAGAACAGCCCTGGAAAATCCCATTTATTTAAGAGAATGGAAGTTTAGTTTGGGTTGTTGGTTCCTGAAGAAAATGTAGAGAGTTTGCTGGATCAGAAACTAACACAAACAAAGCTCATGGATGGAAAGGGCAAGAGTCAACAATCAAGTCAGAATTCCAGGAGTGCTTTAAGTGTGTATTTCTATGTGCTACTTGGGTAGGTTTGCCCTGTAGATCTGAATGGGCAGAAAAGATCATGCAAATCTAACTGTGCCTTTCTGCTAACACAGGGCAGGAGGTTTGCTTGGCAATTCCTACAGCAAAAGAGCTATTTACAGTTAAACTACAACACCTACTCTTGATTTAGAAGTCCAACTGATAGAGAATGGATATAGAATTCACCCTTTATGAACCTATTAATAATGTTATTTCCCAGTGTGGTGAGGATAAGGATCAGGAGCTAAATATTTGCACCTTGCTCCTTTCTCTTATTTGTCAGCTCTCACTTCCAGCCATTTCTCTTGCTGTTTGGGACTGACTGACTTAGGTTTCGAGAACAGTTTACAGCATTCCTAGCACTTAATTGATTTGATGCATATATTACTA
>NW_008691636.1:8388-25432 GCF_000695815.1 Acanthisitta chloris | reverse complement strand
TGCTGAAAGGAAAGAGAAGCTAACACAAGATTTCATTTGCATTTAAAAGACTTGGGTTTAAAGAAATTCTCTATTTGCCAAGTGCTTGCAGGGCTCCCTTTTGTGTGTCCTGTGCACCTGTATCCCCAGTGAAGGGGCTGACTGGCAGACAGGCTGCAGACTGATGGGAACAGACACATCCTCCATCCCAGCAGACATCAGGGATGTCACCTACCCCTAACACAAGCAAAATTGTCATTTATTCAATGAAAGCTACAAAAAAATTCATCTACATGATAGAACTACCTCAATAACACTGCCATGAATTCTAGAACTGGTTTTGTTGTGAACAGGGCAGAATTTCACCTCCAGGGACAGAGCTACAGAGGGATCTGCTACAGGGTTGGTGACATTCCTTGCTCCCTGCTGTGCTGCAGCCAGAAATCTGTCAAACTTGAGTCAGGAGAACTCATTCTCTTGGTGAATCAACCAGGAGACAGCCTGGGAGCCACAGCACAAAGGCAGAAAGGGAAAGATTTATGGTGCTCCTGTCTCAAGGAGAGCTGGCCTGGCTTGGAAAGCCCCTCAGGCCAATTCCACAGCAAAACATATGTTCAAACAAAAGGGTTTTAAAATACACCTTACTGCATGTAAGGCCTTTTTCTATTTGTTTGGCATCCTCAGTGGCTGATTACTGCCTATGAAATAAATGCCAGTGTCTGAGGCTTTGCTTTTCATCCAAACTCCACAGTTTTCTAGCCCAGCTCTTTTAATCTGTGGATTTTTATTTTGTTTTCTTGTAAAGAATCATTAGTTTAACAAAAGAAATAAAAGCACTTTAAACTGGGGGGCTGGGATATCTTCAGTTACAAATTCACTCTGAGATATCCAACTGCTTAAAAAAGTGATTACAACTGCGGATCAGGAGTCTCAGCCAGCAAGAGTGGCAGAGGTGCAGGGAGACCAGCACCATCCTCTGTCCCATATAGTATCTGCCACAGAAATCTCATTTTTCTCTCAATAATCAACTGTTTAATACTCTTTAATATACATCAAATTGTTTCCTAATGGCTAATGTGTCTCTTGCTCAAAGGCAAGTCTTGCCCTGCCCACAGAGGGTGCAAAGAACATCTCCTCACTTTCAAAATCCTGAAAGCTGCTCTGAAACTACAGCAATACCCTGCAAGAAAATTAAGCAGTGAGCAGAGTCAGATCCCTGGAGGGGCTGCTTTATTCTGAAAATAAACACCTTGCATAAATCCTCCTGCACAGCAAGGGCTGTTGGTTGTTCACCACTGAGTAAAGCAAAGTCAGAGACATCCCCAGCAATGCTGCTGTGACCTGGCAGCCAGAGGATGGAGAAGAGGTGCTCCAGGTTCCCCTCAGCTCCATCCTGGGCACAGCACCTGCCTCCCCATGCCAAAGCTCCATCCTTTCCTCTCCTGCTCTGAGCAGTTCTGTCCTTTCCCCTTCCATGATGACCATCAAAGAATTGAGGTGGAGATGAGCTCACAAATCCTGTCCCTTTGGCTGTTCCCACTCTCAGTCTTAGCTCCAGCACATTCCAACACATCCCTCTGCTCCTGGCTGCAACAAGCTCAGCTACAGCTCCTCCATCTCACCTGCCACTGGCACAGTCCTGACAGCCAACCTGTCTCCTGAATCACCCACAGAGAAAACCACCTCCACATCCTCCTAAGAAACCCCTGCTGGGTGCACAGCCTGGGAAAAACTGCTCATGAACATGAAGGATATTCTCTGAGGAAAATCAAAGCTCACCTAAGCAGAGAACCAAAGTGACAAGAATGTATTATATGCTTGTGTTTTACTTCCTCACATAATTCCTTCCAGATTAGTTCGAAGCCCATTACCTGTGCTGCTTTATCACAGCCATTGTCACTTGTGCAGAATTAAATCTAAAAAACCTTTCAGAGCCACAGGAGAAGTCCCTGACACTGGAAAATTACACTGCCTGCAAATGGCAGGTTTCTGTTCCACACAGTTAACATATTATAGACTGCATCTCAGAGAAGTCACACTATGATCTACAGGCCAAGAGCAATGATAATAAAACACTCCATAAAAAACCAATACCAGACAGCACTTCTAACAAGTTTATTAAGAAAAATTTTACCATGTGGAAAGACAAACCCAGAGTGAGTCTTTACATATAAAAGGCTCCACTGGGTGTGCCACTAACCTGTCTCCAGTTTTCTGCCCTACACTAGTGAGGTACAGAGGGAGAGTATCACCTGCACCTGCAGGAAAAGGACAGAGGTAGACAACTTTCAAAGTATGCAGTTAGGACCACAAAGAGATTCAGGTGTGCAGAAGTCACCAATCCAAGAAATCACTACTGTGCACCTCAAGTCTGCAGAATGCAGCACAGAATCTCTTGCAATAGGAAGCCAGCTAAGCACACACAGAAATACCAGTGCTGAGAGGCTCAGGATTTCACTCTCCATCTCTAATCTTCCTGCATTCACCTGGGACTTGATCTACCAGGTTGCAGGGATCTCTGGAGACTCACAGCATCCCTAGGAAGCTGAGCTGTAGGAATGAATGGCACAGCACATCAGAGTGTGACATGCTGCTTCCAAGTTCTACACAGGATTTGTCAAGGAACACGAAAGGAATCACAAATACAGCTGCCCTTTGTCACCTGGGCATTTAGACAATACCAGGGTTTGGCTCAGCTGGCAGCAAAACCCTTCTGACATACTACTGAAAAGCAGCAGAAACACCTTCACCTCCTGCACATCGAAGTCTCACCTCCACCAACACAGACCCCAACACTTGGCTCACAAGCAAAAGATGGGAATTAGAAGGATATGGTTTTGCTGCTTGGATATTTAGGAGGGATTCAGAAAACCTCTCAGCCTATAGGGAGAAACAGCTTGAATATTAGACCACACTAAGCTAAACTCTTGAAGAGCCAAGCATGAACCTCACAAGCATCACCTTATTTCCTCCTCTCCCTGAGTACCAGCTCATCACGTTCCAGTTGGAATTGCTCAGTGTAAGCCTATCTGGACCACACATCATGCCAACAAGGAGGTAAGCAGCAGTTTCTGGAAATGGGATACTATCAATTGAATCCTATGAAATACAGCACCTCAGAGTGCAACACAATCCCAAGGACGCCAGTTAAACAGCTGGACTATCCACACACAGGAGAAGATGCCATAGTGCAGTCTGCTCTGTGGGGCAGAAAAAACAAGCTGCCCCAGGTTATAAGGGAAAAAAAGGAGAGGGGAAGGGAACAAAACATGAAAATCTCCAGCTGATATCCAAACAGGTTGAGTTTCCACCCTCATCCCTTTCCCCTCCCCCCGAAGGAGCCAGTCCTCTGCAACCAGAGGACCTGCCAAAGAGGTGGGAAACGTGGACGTACTTTAACAGTACTGAGATCCATGGGGTGTTTGATAATATCATGATAGTCATGTAATTCCAAGGCCTCTGCATCAACAGGCTTGTAAAAGGGCCACGCGTAGGCCGCGTGCTTCTTGGAGAGCATCTCCTTGAGGATGCTGTCACAGTACTTGAGGTGCTCAGAGAGTTTGCCCTTCTTGCCTGCGTGCTGGGGAACCTCTCCATCCTCCAGGTCTTTCTTTGGTGGTTTGATGGGGCGGCCGCCGCTCTCCCGCCGCGCGATGATCTTGGCCTGTTTGGGGTCTGACAATGGCGTGGGCGACTCGCTGCGGCTGGCAGTGATGGCAGAGGTGGTTGGGGTGGTCGTGTCTGCTTTCCGCTTCACTCCCTTTTTCTGAAATGACAGGCACCATGAGTACCATGCCCAGTTCTCCAGCTGCGCCAGCAGAAACCTAGGTCAGCCTTAGTTTTGAGGTCTGCCTGTCCTCGGACAGAAAACACAAGGAATTCACTGGGAGAAATGGGACTCAACACACAATTCAGTGACTACAACACGTCACCTGAGCCACAGTAACCACCATTTGCACATCTCCAACCCAACCCCAACCAGGATGCTCTAAAACATGTTAGCTCTATGTATTTCCCTGAGATGGAAACCAAGGACTCTTACCTCGTGTTGGCCAAGGGAAAGGAGAGCGCTCGGTCGATTACTGCAGCTCAGCTGATGCATCGTGACTTAGTAAGTGTCAGTAACTTAACCACATGTCTGAGGCCCCAGTGGCAGGATCAGGCTCTAAGTTCTGAACCAAAGCATATTAATCACCAAAGACCCATGAGCCCTCACTCCCCTGTATTTAGTGGGTGTGCTAAGGGAGATTTTTGCCTTAAGCAAATAAACCTTCTCTCACATCAATTCAAGCTGTGACTGTCCAGTCAGCTCTCATGGTCCTATGAAAGATTTATTTCTCTGGTGAAAGGAGGGGGGGAAAGGTTCCTTGGGGAAATCTAAGGGAAATCTTAAGTAAATCCCAAGCAGAATTAATCCTGCAGTGTGTATCTGGCAAACTCACTCCTGGGTTCATCCTTGAGTTTTAAAATGAAATTGATTCTCAGCAGCAAGTTATCTGGACAGAAACTGAAGTATGGATAGGTTTTTGAAGAGGACAGCTTAGCTGCAAGAAGATCTGACTTACAGTTCCTCTAGTAATTCTCAAATGATGAGGTTAAATAAGCAAAATAATTCAGTGGCTCTGCTGGTCCAAGCAGCCTCACATTAGAGAGCACCAGTACTGCTGCAGTTAATTCCCCAGTTCAGAAAAAAACACCCCCAGCTTTCTCTGAGCTATGCTTTCATCATTTTTAAAGCAATACTCAGCTTGCTAAGAAAATTCCAATTATTTAGAGCAACGTTTTCATTTACCCATAAATTAACATAATAAATAGCAAAACACCAATGACAACTCCCAGAAGATTACTCAGTAAGGAAGACAGAACTAATGCACCCAAAACCTGCAGGCAACATCAGTCTCCTCCAACTGGAGTGACAGGCTTGTCTTGAACTGGTTTATAGCAGAAAGGAACATTCCTAGTGCTGGAGCCTGCAAACCTTAAAGGAACAGTCCCAGTAAAATCAGGGGCTCAGTCACAGAGGGATGTTTTGGGCTATATGGTGCAAGATGGGGGGAACCTCCAACTGGAGCACCAGCACTGGGGAAGGCTGTGGTCAAAGGAGAGCTTGGAACTGAGTTGGGGCAATCACAGTGTCATGTTCAGTTTTGGGCCCCTGACTTTAAAAAGGACATTGAGGCAATGGAGTGTGTCCAGCAAAGGACAACAAAGCTCACTTCCAATTATTTAGAGCAACGTTTTCATTTACCCATAAATTAACATAATAAATAGCAAAACACCAATGACAACTCCCAGAAGATTACTCAGTAAGGAAGACAGAACTAATGCACCCAAAACCTGCAGGCAACATCAGTCTCCTCCAACTGGAGTGACAGGCTTGTCTTGAACTGGTTTATAGCAGAAAGGAACATTCCTAGTGCTGGAGCCTGCAAACCTTAAAGGAACAGTCCCAGTAAAATCAGGGGCTCAGTCACAGAGGGATGTTTTGGGCTATATGGTGCAAGATGGGGGGAACCTCCAACTGGAGCACCAGCATTGGGGAAGGCTGCGGTCAAAGGAGAGCTTGGAACTGAGTTGGGGCAATCACAGTGTCATGTTCAGTTTTGGGCCCCTGACTTTAAAAAGGACATTGAGGCAATGGAGTGTGTCCAGCAAAGGGCAACAAAGCTCATAAAAAGGTCTAGAATATATGCCTTATGGGGAAGAGCTGAGGGAATTTGGTTTATTTTGCCTTGAGAAGAGGCTCAGGGGTGATCTCATGGCTCCCTACAACTACCTGATAGGGTTCTAGAGAGGTGGGGGATGTCTCTCCTGCCATGGCTGCAGGGAGAGGACTAGAGGGAATTTAAGACATAAGCTGAGACAGGGGAGAGACACATTTGATATCAGAACAGGGGAGATACACATTTGATATCAGAAACAATTTTTTCACTGTTAGAGCATTCAGGCACTGGAATGCTCAACTCCAGGTTGCCCATGGAGGTGGTGAAGTCACCATCCCTGGAAATGTTTAAGAGGCACCTGAATCTGATGCTGGAGGATACGGTTAGGGGTTACAACAGTGACAGGTTAATGGCTGGATGTAAAGTTCTTCCAAACTTGATGATTCTGTAATTCTATAGTTGACACCACCTCAGCTGGGGTATGGTCAAACTCTTCTCAACCCACTCAAACTCAACAGCGAACGCTTGTCTGAGCACACCCCAAGGGGACAGTGATGGCCAGGGAAGCAGAGTCACACGTGAAGAGAAGGAACACACAGAACCAGCAGTGATGGGATGGAACCTGGTCAACAACATTGCTGCTGAAGAGGAAGGGGTCAACTTCTCCATTTACCTTGACTACCGGTGGCGTGGGAGGCACCACGGGCATGATGGGCGCGGCGGGCGGAGGGGGAGCGGCGGCAGGAGGGGCAGTGACCGGCGGGACGTTAGCAGTGATGGTTGGCACAGGGGTGGCAGCAATGACAGGAGTCTGAGACACGGCTGGAGGGACGTTCTGGAACGGGGCCGGCGGGGACACGGAAGACACGGCCACAGCTTGCTGCGCTCCTTTCAAAGACAGAGCAAAAACACACTGCACTGTATTAACAGCTACTGGTGCCCACAGGATACCAGGAACAAAGCGAAACCGGTGCTGATGGACTGTGTGCTCAAAGGCTTGGCAAAGGGCTCCCAGTTCAGGGCTGTGGGAAGAGCACACAGTGTGATTTGCTTGGTGGTGTTACACAGGGCACAAAAAAAAAAAAAGAGAAGTCTCTAAGTCCTTGTACCATGAGCTTTAGGTCAGCCATGTGTAAGAAAAATACTTCAAGCTTTGCACGTGGGGTTATGTTGCTCTGGGCCAGTCTTCACTCCTCTCATGCTCTCAGAGCTGCAGTGAGTTCAGCAAAAGAGCAGGAGCTCAAGGAGAGGGAAGAGAGGGAGGTGGTTCATACTATGCAAATGGTGACAACCACTCCCCTAAGCCAGCTAAACACTCAGGAGTCCAAAGCACTTCAGATTTGCCACAAGTACACAAGGTGTGATTGTTGGGATTGTCCAACTGAGGTTATTCTATGATTTTGTGATCCTAAATAGAGCTTAAGTCTCCTGATAGCCTGAGTGTCTCTCATGCTACACCTCACTGTTAAAAAACTGCCAACTAGTGTAATGTTAAAGGATACCAAAGGATGTTGGAAAGACACATCACAACTTTCTGAGCTTGGAGGAAGTTCTAGCTTCATTTAGCACCTGAGATGTGGGAAAACAGAGGAATAGCTGACTTTCCCAGAGCAACAATTAGACCGTGTTTAGAGGGGAAAAAATTCCAACAGTTTAACTCAGCCCACACAAGCTCCTTTACTTGACTGACCTCAAGACAGACAAGCCCTGAAACACTGAGTGAACATTATCGAGGCTTTTCTCCCCTGCTTTAACTGTTAAGACTACATGCTCCCTTCTGAGCCTCTTCACCACTGCAAAGCCAAGCAGTTTGGAAGGTGGGTCAGGCAACAGCTCGTAACAGGCCCTGCCACGGGACGTGGTCAATACCTGTACTCTGTGTGCCTGCTGTCGGCTTGCGACCTTTGCCTTTAGGAACTGGGGGCAGTAATTCCACTTCCTCCTGAGGCATCTGGGCAACCTTCTGCAGAAATATCTTCTCCAGGGCTTGGGCCATGAGGACAATGTCATCTGTGGGCTGCAAAAAGAAGAATACAAGTCCATGCTGGATCATTCATGTACATGAAACGGAGAGGTTCAAGATCAGGCTCTGAAATCCCTGATGGCACTGACAATAAAGAGATTAGCTCCTCTCCCTCCTTGCATGTTATTCTCCTGCTCTTCTCTTCTGGTCTAGCATGCAATAATTACAGCCCCTAAGTATGCTGCATCCAGAGAGCTATCAGGACTTCCAGTAGGAGCCTGATAACCAGCATCCTGCACAACGGCGTGGAAGCAGCAAACTGGAACAGATGAGCTGTCCTCCCCTGCTTGCCAGCAGGTCCAAGGGAAGAGTCTAAACACATACTCTGCGGCTCAAACTAATTAATTTGTTTATTTCAGCTGTTCTCCAGTCTGGGTCAATGATGACAAACGACTGTAGAAAACAGAATAAAAAGAATAGAGACATTTAACACCCCAACAAAACAGCAAACAAGCCAAACCCAAAATCATAATAAGCAATCTAAATGTGTGCAAGTATGGACACATTTATGGAGACAGAGAAGGGAGTTGTGCTTCCTGAACTGCTAACAGATCCAATTTCCTGCCAGACAGTGTAACACACAGCACTAATACACCCAGAACACCTGCAGAGCACTGCCAACAACTGCAGCTCATCTCAAACAACTCCTAACTGAAAACAAAAGCAGCAAAAACTCGGTACATAACCCCAGAACAAAAACCTACCTATAATTAAAAGGCATATTTGCCATTTTAACTAGTCTGGGGGAAGAAAGACACAGCACAAAGACAGCTTTGTGCATTTCAAGTAACGTGGTTGCAATTAGTGGCATTTCAAACCCTTGCAAGGAGGGTCTGGAGTGCAGTGGAGCTGTCCCTGTTCCAAACCTGCACGGTAACACTTGTAGGTGGGTCTTTTCTAAAGCCTTGCCTGGGCTCCTTACCTTGTTATAGATGTAACAGTTTGTAAACATGGTGTTGAAATCCTGCATACATTCACTGGCACTCCAGTAGTAGTTGTGTTCCAGGCGCTTCTTGATCGTCCCCATGTCCATGGGGTTTTTGATGATTTTGTGATAATCCTGTTAAGAGAAACAGCAAAGAGTTACATCTCCTGAGACAGACTGTTGTTCACATCTCCCTCTAATCCTGTTTACTCCTCATTCCCCCTCCCAAAAAAACACGACCTCAAATTTTTGTGGATATTGTAAACACCACTTTTGCTTTCATTTCTTTCCTAATTTGTAGCCTTTCATTTGCAGCCTATCATTAATTACGAACTTGACTACAAAGCACTTCTTCCACAACCGCCAGTCTGGGAAATGAGCATTTCTGCCTCCCTTTTTTACAAGGCTGCCAATGGCTCTTACAGAAGTTTATCAGTGCCAACACTGGCTGAAACTCTGCTAAAAGATTCAGTCTCTCTTTTAAGAGCATTTTGGCCTTTAAAAGGTTTCGACATGTCAACCCAGTTTGTCTCTGGGCTGGTCTCAAGCACCAGCAGAGGCTGTGATTAGCCTGGAGATGCTGCAGGGTTATGTACTGTCATTTTTTTATCCTGGAGAAGAGCACCAAGGCCCCTTGACCACTGGGCACTCTCTGAGCCTACCCCACTCGAAGGCAATCAGCAAACTGATGTCACTAACCCTTTCCAGGCACAGAACACAGCGCAGAAGATGAGATACATACCGGCAAATTCAACTTAATTGCATCAACAGGCTGGTAGAAAGGCCAAGCAAACTGATGCTTCCACAAGGTCTTGACCACAACATTTTGCATATATTGCAGTTGGTTGGTTTTCCGGCCAGGCTTATTAGGATTAGTGACCTCTGGAGGTGGTGGATTCACAGGCCCCTGAGGAGCCTGGATGGCTGATGTGACTGTCGACATCTTCCTGCTCTTGCTCTCACTCGCTGTTAAAGCAGCAGCAACGGGGAGATTTTCCTTCTTCCTTTATGCTCCCTGAATGGGACTGACATCCCATTTCCAGGGTCCGACCATACAACCTAGAGCAAACTAGAGGAAGAGGACAATGTGTAAATACAGGTATTTGAAGGAAGCACGTTGAGACACTTCTGTTGTTGGCAGTATTTGAACTCAGGCTCTACCCCACCTGCTTCACTCGCTGGAAAACACTTTCTCTTGCTGATGGGCACAGTCCAAAACTCAAGAGACAGTGGAATAGCAATTCCCAAATTCAAAGCCTGCAGAGACAGCAAACTTCACAGGACTAGTTTGTGCTTTATCTGCCTCAGAGAGCAACCTCGTGCCAAGAACACACATGGGGCAGCCTGAGAATATGGTTAGGTAATACAGTTAGGATGTAATGCAGACTCCCATGAATGCACTGATCCAAGCTACTAAATCCATAGCTTCCAGCTCCATGTAAACTGAACTGCATTGTCTCTAGACCCATGCTGGCTGGCACTGAGTCAGCTTACAAGTCTCTCCTCTGGTGCAATGGTTAGTCTAAAATCCCCTAATCAAGAGCAGATGACAGCTGCCACAGGACCTCCATCCAGGGAAGTGAAAGAAGGGGCAGAGGGAGATGCTGTGAGCTGCTGCAAATGAAAGGTGCCACCAGAAACAGCTTAACTGGAAGTGAGCTGCATTTGGAATCTCATAAATATTTTGCTATGCCAATAACTACACTTACTTGGCCCTAGTTTTGTACAGAAGTTGCAAGATTAAGTTCAATATAAACAATAACTGATGTTATAGCCCAGGACTTGGCTAAAGCGAACACTGTCATGTTCTCTCTCAAAGGTACATATGAAATTCAGAAGAATCCATAAATTGCATTATTGTATTCTGCAGCAAACTGCAGAGGTAAAAATAGCCTGGTATCAGTGTGCCTTGTAAACCATATGGTAAACAGCTTTGCTATGTCATCTTCCATAAACATTGGGTATTTCAACTCACATCAGGACTGCAGCTACTCTTCTCATGGCAAACAGACCACAATCACTTTCTAGAGGCAAATTATTTCAAGTATGGTCAGCAAGCCATACAAATACTCTCACTGACATACGCTTCTTGGCTGTACAGAGAGACATGAGCAGAGAGAGAAGCTGCAGGAACACAGGAAGGAGAGAGCAGTGAGACATCCTAGGAAAAAAACCCAAACACTCTGCTTTGATACAGCCCTAATCATCTCGCCTGAATATCTGGACTAAATATAGAACATCAACTTAGCCTTTGAGTTGCTGATTAGATGAAGGCAGAAAGTAAACACATACCTGACTTGGGGGAATTTTACAAAAATAGATGTGTACAAACACAAACAGATCTGCAGCAGAGAGAGAAGGGGAAGTTGTTAAAAACCTGAAACAAATCCCTGTGTGAGGTCATGTGATTATGTGTGCAAGGAAGAGACAAGTCCAGTTCTAATGCTGCCACCATTTGGTCATGAGACCCACTGTATTCCAAGGATGTAGAAAAAGCAGGGATGACAGTAGGACTTTCTTGTGTCATGTATAAGTACAGATCCAAAGTCAAGCCTCTGGTCCCTGTTCTTTGACAGCTCAAGAGCCCAGCTGAGTTCAAAAAGGACTAGTCTCTCATCTGATCATGCTGCTGGTGACAAGCAGGGTGATCACCAAGCAGCCAAGAGGGATGCTGACATCCTCTAGGCAAGGAATTTCAAAACTAGGATGTTATTTGGGATTTCAGATTTGGAAGAAACTGGGGAAGCATTTTCTCCTGATGTTTCATTAAGTCAAAGCAGCAGCAAAAAGATTTGCAAAATTCAAATCTTCAGACTGAGGGGGGAGGAATAGAATTAAAACAAAGAATTAGAAAGAAGAACTAAAAGATAACTAAGAAGCTTCACTCAAGTCTCCTTCTGGGGAGCTCCGTGGATGGATTTCAAACTCCAAGGTCTGTGAGCAACATCCATCATCCAAGAGTATGCAATGCTGGCTGCAAGCCCCTGGTGACCACCAGTGAAGCATTTTGTTTGCTGTCTCCTTGATTAACAAACTGAATCCAATGCAAGGATTGAGGGGAAATAAAAACACCCACAGAGAGCAATTCCTACTGCTAGAGAGCATTTTGGTCACAAGTCTGAAACTATGCAGTGTAACTTTAGTCTTCCCTTTAAATAACCTAAGGCTAAATACGATTCTCTTTTCATTTGAGTCTCCTGGTGTCCTCCTACCTCTCACACTCCATTTGGTAAGGATTTTTAATTAATTTTATTAAATCCTAGCACTGTAATTCAAAAAAAACACAGCTCTAGCTTCTGCTTTTCTCAGACTTCCTCTCTACTCTTAGCCAAAGTGCTCAGTATCTTCACACCACAGCTCTTCATCTGTGCCATGGAGATAGTGTCAGGTCCTTTGCTGTTTTCTGTCTCCACCCAGCAGCCTGCACACTCTCTGGGACATGCACTGCCTCTCCACATGCACATTTTGATCCTGGAGCCTTCATAAGGCTTGGACAGTCCACATAAAAGAAGGATATAACAGTCATCAGTGACACAACTCCGAAAGGATTTTAATTAAGAACATTGCCAAAAGAAGGAGGGGCAGAATCATGACAGCCAATTCAGCCAATCCTCGACAGCTGATCCTCTTTAACTTGTGTGCTCCAACTCGCTGGTTATTACACCCAAAAGTGGCTACAAACCTCAAACCTCTTAGCACTGGCATTTAAATGCTGGATCCTGCAGCTGAAGGACAGGAATAGCTACCTGGGCTATCTTGGCAGCACTGGAAGTATCTGTCCTGCCATAAATACAGCCTCGATGTGCATGTGTCTCACTGCACCCTTTAACCCTTGGTCCATCAGCTTCCTCAGCATTTCCTGGGCAAGAGGTTTTGACACTGGATCACTACAAGTTCATTTCTATCCATTCCTTTACTTGCAAAATGATATTGTTTTTAAGAACAAAAAAGCAGGAACATGAGCAATCTGCATTCAAAGAGACCTTGGCTCTGCCTGAGAAATCTACGTGTGAGACCTCATTTACCAAATGAGCAAAGCAAGAGAAAGGACCATCTGACATCCAAGCTAATCATACAAATCATCTAACAGGGCACTTAAGTAGACTCTCATACAAAACCCAAGCAAACTTAGACAAATTGTCCTGTAACTGCAAGTAGAATTGAGATCCACAGCTCTACCTAAGCACTTCAGCACCTACTGAAGCAGCAGGAGTAGCAGTCATTATTTAAACTATTTGGGACCCAAGACATCAAAGTACAAGGTACCGTATGAGCCTGGAGCAAAAAGAGTGCCAAAACCAGCCTTAGCACAGACATCATGTGAACCTTCCAGCAAGGGGCTAAGCTTGGGCTTTTTTAGCCCTGAGTAATATCTCCTTAAATTTACATTTTTTTAAATCACTACTTATCCTGTTCCTCAGACCAGTAATGTTCCAAGTAACAGAAGCTATTCTTGATCTTCCTGGCTGCACAAGCATGGTTACATATTACAAATTTCAAGTACACCCTTTTGCTGTCATCCCTGCACACTGCTTCCCACATTGACTAAGGAGGAGGAGAAATGCACAGTCTGAGATGATAATTAAAAGCCAACCCCAAACTCTCAAATAAACCTTGTTTCTCTGCACTTTAAGCTTGTCCTTTTGGGGCTAAGTTACAACCTCAGTGTGGCATCCAGCAAGGCCACGGGCTTTGGCACAACCCTCAGCCAAACCAGTTGAAAAAAAAAAAAAAGAAGCACCAAAAAAACAAACCAACCCAGTTAGGCTGGAAGGATTATTTTTATTTTAAACACTTCTCTTTCATGGAGCTGCTTACATGGGGCAGACACTTGGCATGGAGAAAACATGTTAATAATTCCCTGTCCTAGCAGGATAACATTTTCCTCAGCTGATGCAGCCCACAGGCTGTCTGCAGTGGTGGAGACTATTTTAAAAGCAGCTATAAAGCCCCATGAAGTGTGCAGAGTGCCAGCTCGCCTGCTGCTTCAGCTAACGGCTCTGCCACTTCCTTTGGCAGTGCCCAACATTTAACGGATGGCTCGTTCCCGTGCTGCTCTTCACACAGGACCGGATGGTATTTGTTTTGATTGCAAAATTAGAAGGTAGCAAAGCTTTATGTTCACTCCTTTCCCCCCCCCTCCCCCTCAGTATAGTATCTCTACATGGTTCCTTGGCCACTGATCAAAATCTGGAGCGATTCCAGCCCAGGCAGAAACAGCAACATAAATCTTCTCACATCAGGGAAAATTATCAAGTTGAAGAGATGTTCCTTGACCTCATTGTTATCTCCACGTTATTATTTACATTACAGTAGCACACAGAGCCTGGGCAGAGGCCAAGGTCTCTGAGTACTTTGTACTCTGCAGACACGTAGTAAGACCCTGGTGCTACCTCAAAGAGTTTGTGCTCACAACTCACACTTTACACCATGGTGAGGTGACCTGCCCAGGGCCACAGAGCTGAGAGCAGAGCCATGAGCCCGAGCAGCCTTTCTGAAGGTAGGATGGAGTCAGCAGCCAGACCCCAGAAGGGCACCTGGAGCAGGTGTCCTCACACTGCTGCTCCAAGCATTACTCTCCCACATCGTCTCCTTGCAGCCTGCAAAACAGACACTTGGTCTCTTTTTCCTCAACAACAGTTGGAAGCTTGGTCAGATTTGCCACCATATGCTACTCCCCATCTCAGAGAAGCAGCTCAGTCTTTCTCATCTTGGCTGGACCTTCTCTACAGGAGAGGTTTAGCACTGCTACTACACCCCAACACAACCTTAAAGTCAGTCAAGATTATTAATTAGGGTTGTACCCATTACATTCTCTGGCTGCAGAAAGTATTGGCTACACCACCAGCCCTCCAGTCTCCTCAGAAGGAAACAAAGCTGGTGGAAGACCTTGTCCTCCTCCTTTGTCTTCCTTTCCCTTCACAGCCCTATACAGGAACTGAGCTTCAGGCAACATTTACTACCCACTAACCCCATGTCAGCAGGGATGTTCTCTTCAAACTCAAGGGATCTGCAATTTGAGACTCAGACTTGAGGACAGATGAGTTACTCTATCAGCCAACACCACCCTGGCAGACACATGCACACTACACACAATATGCCACCCCCTCAAGACACAGGGATGAAGGATTTACACTTGGCTTCACTGGGAATTTGGCTTGTGAGTGCCCCCATGGCACACACTGCAGCTTTGCACTCTGAAAGTCCCTTCAGCTGTCCTAGCTGTCTCCCAAATCATTAATTCCATACATCAGAGATTAGCTTTTCATGCATATTATTTTGAGCACCGCCCTAATAACATCCTGAGACTGGGAGAGAGAGATGCAACTATGTCCTGAACTTACCTCTGCATGAGGGAGGAAAAAAGATCACAGCAGATTAAGTCAGTTCCTTGGCTTTTGACTTGGTTAGTTTAATGCTCATCAGATTATGCAGATGGATTTCCCACCCTTGGTCTCCCCTTGGCTATTGTAAGAGCAGGTGTTTCCTCAGCAAGGAGCCTGTGGGTTCCTAACCAGTAGGTAGGAATCAGCCAGAAGTAACTGGGCAATTTCAAGGGCCTCCAGTTCTGATACACACTCGGTGCTCCCTGCAAATCATGCTGCTTAAAGACCTCTCACATCCTGCCTTCAGTGGGTACCCAAAAGTCACTTTAATAAAAGCACTGGAGACTTTTATAAGCACCGTTAGGCACCTCAAATAAAGTGATGTCAGTCTGATGATTATAGGTCAGAGTATTTCTCTCCCCCAAGTTGCCAATGCCATGGGAAGCACTTTCTGATCAAGCCTGAGCAAGAATTTAGATGCATGTCACATACCTCCTGCAACACACACATCATAGGGGGCTTGACTGCAGTTTCAAGTGCAGGCAGTGACATTTTACACTATAACACCTTCATTTTCATAGCTTTGATTTTGCTTTTGAGAACAGTTTTAAGTGACCAGACTCAGTAATGGATTAGGTATGACTGAACCTGCTTTGCACTGGGGAGAAGGACAGAATGACCTCTGGACATCTCTTCCAGCCTTTCTTTTTGTGGTCCCCTGAAAACACTAGAGGCAAATTTTAACTCAGACAAATGTTGGGTTTGTGCAAGCTCCTGAGTTACACAGTTTTGTGAACAAAGCTACAGGAGGAAGAAAAAGTGAGTGGGTACAGAGTTCACTCTGTGTTGGACTCCTGACTGGAGGAGCTCAGACAGCTTTGAGACTTGACTCTGCAGTAAGGATTGAACTGATACTTCAGAGATAACCTGAACTGCACTTGCAAAAAAATTTTCAGCAGGTACTTACAGCAAATTAACTGTGTGACTTATAATGAAAAAGTTAACAAATGCTTAGTTGTAATAAATAAGCATCTAGGAACAGGTTTTAGAGTACTAGGAGCAGCTGGTGACTTGCACATCCACACTCTGGGAAGACAGTCAAATCAACAGGATGGGAATGGGTAGGTGCTTGACAGGAAAATGTTGGTGGTTGTGCCTCTCACAAGAGCACCAATTACACCTTTCTGGCAATGGAGAAAAAAGTGTTGGGCTGTTTCATAAGAGAGATTTGGCATAGGAAGGGAAGTGTTTTGGATAACCACATGCCTGAGCAGAGTCTGCTCGTGCCATTTCTTCCCAGAGGGGAAAGGTGGAGATGCAATGGAATTACCTTGCATGACCCACAAAGCTGAACACACAACACCTCCTAATCATGGGCAAAGCCAGAGAGAAACCAGACAGCAGGCACTCAGGGTTTAAAGGGCAAGAGGAAAACCTGCTCCAGAGCTATGTTCTCTCTTATCCAGTGCACTGCAACCCACTGCATGTTTATTTGGCAACTTCTTGTAGGGGTTACTGCAGCCCCCCAAAAGCTCACATGCAGGAGAAGCCCTGCAGCCCGGGATACTGGGCACAAAGGAAGCACTGGGAAGGTGCTGGCACATGGCCACATTCCATGCAAGCTCTCAACATGTCAGGAGCAGGATGGGGGGGCAGGGGAACCTCAGGGAGGCAGGAACGTGGCTGAGGGCACATTGGAAGTACAGTACAAACCACAACACCGACAGCAGCTCAGTCTTCTGTGATTCAGGAACCACTTCAAGCCTGATCCTGCAAAGTGCTAAGCAACTTTCCCCTCCCGATAAGCTGCACAGTGTCTGTGGCTCAGCACCTCACCACAGAGGGTTTTGCAGACTTATCACCTACAAGATACAACTAATTGGTCAATCAAGATAAACCTCTTTCTAAGGAAGGTTTAGACAAAGGCAGAAACAAACTCAAGCTCTCCACACTTTCTGGTTTCTCTACCTGGGTCAACCCCTTTTCCAGCTGTCTGTAGCGAGAGCTAAAATGACAAAGGAGGGTAAGTGCTAGATATTTGGGGCTGGAGAGCCTATTCAGATTGATCAGATGTGTGGGTGCTCCCACTGTCTCAGTTACAACAGCTATGAGAGCTGATCCAGTGAGC
>NW_008691636.1:4820-8373 GCF_000695815.1 Acanthisitta chloris | reverse complement strand
AGGAATGCTGCAGAATGGGATCCTGGCTACAGAGGTCACACTGCACACACAAAGTATGCAGGAGCATGGAGATCCTGCTCTCTTCCATCACATTTCCTAAAACAGCACAGAAATTGCAGCCCAGTCCAGAAAAGGAATCTCCATGTTTACCTGAGAGTTGGCCAAGGAAGGGGAAAAAAAAAGTTTGGTGATCCCAAATTCAAACCTTGCTGATAGGCACAGCAAAAGGCTCCACAGACTCAGTGACAGCTTCTCCAGACTTATCAATTCCACAAATTCAGACCTGGCATAAATGTTACCTGCTGGATGCTTTGTTATTCCACCTCTCCATGTATTACTATCACTTTACAAGTCACAGATGGGCAGAATCTACTATTCCACCTCTACCCAACCATTTTATGCTTTCAAATCCACACTTCAAGAGAAAAGAGAACTACAAATCCATTTACACACTTGGGTTTGAAGCACATCCACCCTCTCTGAGCATCCTTCATGTCAGCACCACCAACTGCTCTGAAAGTGGGAGACAAACTGTGTCAGACTGATGTTCCTTCAGTCTGAACTCGCTCACAACAGATCTCAGTGGCAGAGAATGTCTGAATTCCTGCTTGCCCAGCCATCAGGCAATACTGTCACAGCACACAGGGAGCAAAGGAGGAAAATCTCACTTGCTGAGAGCTGTTAAGGAGAACCATACATCTAAAAGTCCAGGAGCAATAGGTCCATCCTGGACATGCCACCAAAGTGACAAACTGCAGGCTGAGGCCATTAATCACTTCAGTACTGGATGATAATGCTGAATAGCCTTAACCTGATACTCAGTGACTTCAGCAGAAGTCAACCCAGGGCTCCTTCTGCTTATGCTCCCTGAGGAAGCAAAATTGGTGGCAAGAAACAGACACAAATACTACCGAGCAGATAAACAGCAAGAGGAAAGAAGCAGCTAACCTACACCCTCTGGGAGAAAGCAAACCCTAGAGGAAGTCAGGAAAAGAAAGGAGGAATAAATTGAGTGAGGAGACAGAAGCTAAAGCTTCCCATTTCACAGAATCAAAGTTGGAAGAGACCTTTAAGATCATCAAGTCCAACCACAGACCTGTCACTCTGCTGTAACCCTAAACAAATTTCATACAGTTTGAATAAAGGACTGACCACAAATAAACACTGCATCACACACACTCATCCTTTTCTCACTACAGACTAGAGCACCATCACCCAACTCCTTCAAGGCTCTCTCCTAACTCCCCTTGGCTCACCTACTTCTTTACAGCCTCCCTTCCCTAAAGCATCTTACCCAACAAGTGATTCTACTGCCGATTCATCCTGGGACTGCAGCAAACAGGTTTGCCCATTTCAGGCCAGCAAACCCTCTTCCAGTTAAATGATTAAAAACCCAACCAAACCAAATAAAATAACAACCAAACCTCCCTACACACACTCTGGCACTGCCCCAGGTTTCAGTTGATACGTGCACAACAGAAGCACTGAGGTACACTCAGTAAAGCAGAACGTGGCCAACACCCGCACAGGCTTCAGAACTCCTAATGGGATTATTGTGTGTCTACACCCTCACAGGATTCTCTTTTCTACTTTCTGAAGGATGTGATCTGCACAGTTAAACATTTGTGTTCTGAAAAAGAGCCTTTCCCCTTTCTAATCAGCATATGGTGCTCTGTGTACTCTTAAAGTATAAGAAAAAACCTCTAACTCCCTCCATTTGATTCAGCATAAAGTGAATAAATTACATTCTCACAACAGGGTTTGTCATGATTGTATCTTCTTCTGTACTTTGATTTCCAAAAAGAGAGATTATTGGACACAAAGCATTTTGAAGAAAAGACTGAAAAAGGAAGAGAAAAAGCCACATGAGCTCTACTACTTCCCTGCTGGGCAGAGCATCCCCAAGTTTCTGCTGTACCTGCACAGAATTACAAGAAATCAGCTACAAAACAGCCTGCTGACACCTCAGCTCAGTTCTAACATCCCATAGGCTTGTCAGTTCCCCACTTGGAAAATGGGGATAGGAATATGTTCGCTGCCATCTACAATTCAAGTAATTAGCCTTTTCCCAGGCATTTATAGATTAATTCCCTCTCAGTGTGATGGTTGTACTTAAACAAAACAAAAGAAACAAGTACACAGAGGAACGTGTATGTCCAAGGTGTTCAAATGCCATAAATTGAGGGTCTGGAAACAACTTCTTTACTAAGTACAACACTAATTGTCAGTGGAAGAAAGTGCAAAGCTAAACCTGCCATCTGCTTTATCCCTTTCCCCACAGTGCAGTGCTTTTTAAACACATTTCTAAAAGATAAGCCACAACACCCAAGACGTCCTTCGTGACACCTGTTAGGGAGGGTTGTTTAGATATAGTCAAATTCCACTCCCAACTGCATTTAAGAGGCTACATGGAACAGGATTACCTCCTCTTAATGAAACTAAGCACAAAAAGTACCCTGAGCAGAGTATAAAATACAGAACCTTTGCAAATAGCACTAAATTCCTTTGTGTTACCTATTTAAAGGGTTGTTTTCTGCTCTGTGTACCTAATAACCTACACTGCAATTCTCCCATACACCACCAGTACTACATGGCCATATATCAGCATTATTAATACCAGTTACAAGTTCTACAGATGTTATCCTTAGGGGCAGCTCCATGCAAACATCAACGGACTTCCAATAAACAGACAGATCTGTTTATTAACTTGTTAGAAGCATTTCACTGCACACAACAGAACTAAAGTGATTCATTAGAGAAAACACCTTCACCAACAGACCTCTCTTGCCCACTCCTTGCGCTCTGACGCTTCCTCCTACTTAACTTTTACATTTATTTTTAGATATTTAAATGATTACAGTCACTATTTTGAAAAAGAACAGATTCATTTCAGGAGGAGAAGCATTACAAGTGTAGTAAGGATGGATGAGCTGCCACTGGTTTAGATCATGCTCTGGGTTTACAGCTACAGCACTGCACCTTTCCCATGCAAAGTCTGCCTGAAATCAATATATGACAATCAAGGCAGTTTACGGGGATGAACAATGAAATGAAAGTGAATTACCATGACATAAATATACTGCTTGTTAGCTGAGCTACAGTGACTTATACCTGGTACTGGGGCAGAGTAAGTGCACCCACCCAAGTGAATCATTGCAGCTCTGCTTGTCACACTAGGACAGCCCATTTAAGACCACCACTTGTTCCCTATGCAACCACCCCTCAACTTAGCTTGATCTGTTTCCAAACCAATTGAAGTGCCTTGTGTTTGAACAAGCATGTTGTCCCAGAATAACTCAATGTGTTCACTTAAAGCAAACAGAGCCACTCGAGTGCAAAAGGCTGTATGGGGTTTGCAATTTCCGATGAAAAGTGATTTTGCTAAGGTTGGGTAGATCTATAAACTTGCTCAGCTAGGCAAGGGAGTTACAGGTCAGCTGAGGTGTGAACAAACTGTGATAGCTAAGCTGCTGTCACTCCTTGAGAGAGCATCAGAGCAGTTTCCACTGTCTGAGCTTACGCATTTGATTTAAACCCCCAAACAGTCTGTGAG
>NW_008691636.1:0-4805 GCF_000695815.1 Acanthisitta chloris | reverse complement strand
CCCTATTACCCCTTCCTAAGCAGGGAGCAGAGGCTGCTGAGTCAAGGGCAGATGGGAAGGTGTTCCCTACTGCTTAAGGCACCCAGAGGAACACAGCTCGGGACAGATGGACAGGCTCCTCACAGGAGGAGCTCAGCTTCCCCAGCACAGCTCCTGCTGAGAGCACCCACGGCTTAGCTCCCAGTGCACTGAGAACACAAGCCCTAAGCCTCTCAAAGCTCCTACATATGGATGAAGTTCAAGTCAAAGCAGTATAACCACGACAGTGTGGACACAAGTATCCCAATTTATTCCCACGTGGCTTGTTCCAGCCCAGGAAAGGAACATACTTGCAGCGGATCTGTAATACATTCAGGCAAGTGTTTACTCCAGGGAAACCTTGGGGCAACATTTCCCTCTTTCATATGGCACCTTGAAAAGCTGCACTTCAATACTATTTCCCAGGCCCTAAACAGGACTGTGGCACCAAGAGACAAGCTGCAAAAGGCAATGCTTTCCAGCAAGGAACAGCATTCCCCACTAAACCCACACACAACTCTTGCACACACAATTCAGAACACACATGTGCTCAGCTTATCACACTCACTACAGCTCACAGCACAACACAGTTCCTAAACCAGCCTTGGTAAGCAAAAAGGCAGCTACATCCTACATCCCCTCCCAGCAAAACAGCACTGGACTGCAAACTCTGCACTTGCTCAGAGCCAAACTGATTGACCAGGGCAGTTTTAGCAAACAGATTTATCTCACATGGCCATTACTGGTGGGTCCACAACCAGGACCCTCTAAGGTGCTACACAGGGTAAGGTGAGCAGTTGAAAACAAAGTTAGATAAGGAAAAATGTGCATTTTCTTCAATAAGGATTTGGTTATGACAGGTGGGTCAGTCACACAAAGTGCATCTATGTCAGTGGAGCACTTAACTGACACAGCTAACACAAAGTGCATCTATGTCAGTGGAGCGCTTAACTGACACAGTTGCAAGTGCAAACTTCAAGAGTGGAAGAGCTCTCAAGGAAAACTGCACTCCTTTCCTGTCTCTGCCTCTCTTTTTAAAGGAAAGACAGGAACAAACAGGTTCATTCCCAAAGCAGACCAGTGTCAAGCATATCCAAGTCTATATCTCAAGGTTTGAAGCTAAGTGGAATCAGTTCAGCCAGGCATTTTGTTCCAGATTGGTCCCCCAAGCACAGGAATTTCACCTCAGATTGTCTTTGCTATACCTGTTGCATTGCTGGTGGAGAGGAGAATGTCAAGCCCTGGGCCCAGCAAAGTAGTGAGACAAATTTTCTCCTCACCCCAAGTTATCCATACTGCTAAAATACAGACAAATGTGACAGCATCTGCTGAAAAGAGACCGAGGCCTGGAAAGGCACTAAAGGAATCCAAAATATAGGTGTTTTTTTCAGTCAGTATCTTATCAAGAAGAATGGGAAAACAACAAGGACTACTAGAAAAAGCAGCACATTACAGTGAATTTCCACACTGCTCTCCAGAAGAATTTACATCCTTCCAATCTTGGCTGTTAGCAACAAGTGTGTTAAAGAGCTAGCGTGCCCCAAAGAAAGCTGCTCATCTCCAACAAGCACTAATGACTGACAAAAACACACTAATGTCGCAGTAAGATCCTGTGGAATGAAAAGCTGGAGATGCACATCCTTCCAAAACGTCCTGAGAGCTCAGTGAGCAGCACAGTACACAATAGCTCCATCCTAATTCCCTGAACTCCTCTGCCTACAAGGGTGTTCTGGGCTATTACTGAAGAATAATGTCTAAGTTTCAAAAGAAACAACACCAAACCCCAAAAAAACCAACACCACACACAACAAAACAAAACATATGGCTCGTGGTAATGATTGGGAAACCCACTGTGGATTAATGAATTTTGCAAATTAGCAAAGAAGGAACAACCAGGATTAAAGAGCAACAATCAACAACGCTGAGATGCAAAACACTTTGTTCATTTATTTAGCAAAGTGGAATTCTGTCTGTGCTGAAAGCACCTGATAGCTTACCAAAGTAGACAGAGAGTAATATATTTTGTAAAAGTAATTAAGCCTTTGAAACATGAGCCCTCACTACATCACTCAGCTGCTGCCGAGGAGAGGGATTTGACTCCCGAGTTGTTTGTGCTGTCAACAAGAGTGATCAGGCTTCCAGATTACTCCAGGGAAAAGGAGTGAGAGTCTAGGAGTGCAGCAGGGCTTGGCTGGAAACCCACACCTCACTGCACATGTGGCCCCTCTCAAAGTGAAGAGGTAAACATTAAACTGCATCTTTCAGAACTTGCACCAAGTAAAAGATGTGTCTGTAAAAATCTATGGGAAGCTTCAGCCTGCACCAGGGCAAACTGCTTTAAATACATGCAATGCCTTCAGCCTCAGGGGGAAGAGACCCTCAGGTCAGGCAGGTTGGATCTCAGGCCTGTTTGGAGACATCAACCACCTCCAGTTTAGGAGAGAATTTTAAACACACTGTTCTTAACTCAGAAAAGAAGCATTTTGCAAGACTGTTAAGAACTGAGATTTAAGTCACTGTACCCAGTGCAGTTCCAGCAGTACAAAGCCCACAAAACAGTAGCATTGGCAGACACTGACTAACATCAGCCTTCTTCAGACACACAGTGCACAGGCACTGCTGCTCAGCTCACTCACCGAGCTGGAACATCACACTTCAACACACTTTTCCTCTAACTATCTTTTAAATGACAACAACTGAACTTTCTGTAAACACTTTGGTGGTTAAATGATCCAAGTTTTATTTCCATAAGCCTAGATTTTATTCAAAGGTAACACAACTAACACTCCAAAACCAGTTTTTGAAAACAACCCTCAGACACTTCACATTTTATGTCCATTCTTGCTTAATTTAAACTCTGTCTGCATAGGTCACTACAAGCAAAAAGCCTTTCACTGAGCAGCTACTGTCTCAGCACCAAGCACAGAAGACAATATTGCAATCAAGCTTATGCTGAACATGGAATAAAACTGTTACCCCCTGCACAACCCATCTCAAAACACCAAATACATGCATGAGTATTTTTATCTGGTGTGGACTAAGCAGAAAGCAACACACAATCTTAGCATTTATTCTTTCCAAAAAGGAAGGCTTTAGGGTCAGGAGTTACTCTGCTTGAGATGGAGCCTCTCAATGTAAACAACTCCCCAAACTCCTGTGCTAACAAAATGAGACCCAGAACATTCTGCTAGTGCTGTGAGCTGCAGATCAGGAGGCAGGACTTGCTTTCACAGGACACTCAAGCAGTTGGGTAGTTGGAAGCAATACAAATCGTGGCTTTTTTTTTTTCCCTTTTTTTTTTTGCTTATAAAGCAACCAAACTGCTTTGGGGATTCCTTGTTTGTTTTGATTGATGCCTATTTATTCTGCACTTCTCACCCAAATCCTGCAGCACATATGGTAGTCACCAAGTCCCCTCTAATACCTTGACTTAACACTTTGTGAATTAAAGACAACAGTTTTGGCTTTAAAACTAAACTTACAGTTTAATTTAGACATAGTCCCTGAGCACACTACTCACATAGAACACATTAAAAATATGAAGAAGCATCTTAAAAGCTTCTCTATTCCAACAAAGAACAGGTGTGTTTTGCTAATTATGCCAACTCCTAACCTACTATTATTTACCAGTCTCAGGGAACTGAAGCTGTAAAAAAAAAAAACAACAAAACCTACAAATAAAAGCTTGTAATATTAGTGATAGTCTATCAGTATTTGCTCAGCCAAACAAGTTTATTTCAGTAACTTTTAACTCCTGAGGAAATCTACAGAAAGGAACAGCCACGCCAGGGGATGGACACAGACTATTTCTCGTATTCTCCACGTTGTCAAAAGTCAGTTCTGTAGGAAACACGTCCTGTACTAACACCCTGCCAGACCCAACCCTGCAGCTTAAGGACGCACACAGCCCCACGAACCTGAACACTACAGCTTTGTTTGAAAGTGAAACCAAGCAGGCTCCAAATAATGCTCAATCCCCAGCGCCCAGGGAGGTGCCAAACCCAAACAAGAAGTATAAACGCAGGAGGGAGCAGGCACGGCCGAGTTTTGAAGTTTTACAGTTTATTATGAGCAGCATTATTTTTAGCACGACACTTCTATATAGATATATAGCTCGAAACCCGCGATCGGCGTTTTTTTTAAGACACCTAAAAAGCACAAGGAGTTTAAGCAGCGAGCCCTCCGTTTCCATTTATTCGCAGAAGTTTGGTAAACACAGGATATTTACAGGGCGAAGCAGCTGGAGACACACACAAACACACACAAATAAATGCACGCGGGCGCGGACAACACGCGCAACGCGCACTTTCCAGCTCATCACACGCAGCATGCTCAGACCTTTTTCCAGCTCCCAAGCCAACGGCGGGGCCGGGAAAAGGGCTAGGGGAAAAAACTGGGAAAAAGGCCTAGGAAAAACTGGGAAAAAGGCTGGGAAAACAGAGGCGGGGGACCGGCCGCCGAGCCCCGTGCGCGGAGCCTCCCCGAGCCGGGCAGCAACGCACCGCGGCTGGAGCCTTCCCAGTCCCTCCCTCCGCGTTTCTTCTTCATTCCTTTTTTTTTTGTTTTTCCCTCCCCTTTCTCTTTTTCTTTAAGAGCGCCTACGACCCTCTCTTTTTTTTTCCTCGCCCCTAATTTTCCCCTTGAAAAGATGGCGGGCAGAGAGAGCGAGGGAAAGCGAGCGAGAGAGGGGGAAGAAGAAGAAGAAGCAGCAAAAGAAGAAGAAAAACAAACACGCCAGAATTTTTTTTTAAAAAACGAGAGAAAGAACAACCACCACCCCCACCCCC
>NW_008691635.1:382-689 GCF_000695815.1 Acanthisitta chloris | reverse complement strand
AAGTTGATAAGAGGACTGGAGTATCTCTGCTATGAAGTCAAGCTGAGGAAGTTGGGGCTGTTCTGCCTGGAGCAGAGAAGGTTGTGTGGAGACCTCATATCAGTCTATCAGTATCTGAAGTGCCTACAAGGGAGCCAGAGAGGGACTCTTTTTAGAAACTGCAATGATAGGAAAAGGGGCAACAAGTTCCAGTTGAGGGAGGGGAAATTTAGGCTAGATATTAGGAAAACATTTTTTCCTGTGTGAGTGGTGAAACACTGGCACAGGCTGCCCAGGGAGGCTGTGGCTGCCCCCACCCCCGGCGCGG
>NW_008691635.1:0-344 GCF_000695815.1 Acanthisitta chloris | reverse complement strand
CCCTGCCCATGGCAGGAGGTTGGGACTAGATGATCTGTAAGGTCCATTCCAACCCCTAAAATTCTATGATTCTATGACTCTATGATTCTATGAACCCCTGCAGGGTAGTAAATGGTGACCACAGGAGATGTTAAAAACTTTTGGGGCAGCCAGTTGATGAGCCACCTCATTGCTGAGGAAACAGTGGGACCTAAATCTCCTACAAAATTTCCACCGGAACCCCAAAAATTAGATGGGATTCCAGGTGCTTCAGGCTGCTCACTAGAGGCTCTTCTCCTCACAGGCCATGGACAGCCCCCGTAGGCAGCACCCACTGGCTCCAAGCAAGTATTTTACCTCATCAA
>NW_008691634.1:0-9624 GCF_000695815.1 Acanthisitta chloris | reverse complement strand
TTTTTTTTCATGAAATATAATTAATGTTAGGAATACAGAGAGTAAAGCACTAACTCTACTTTGCATGCACAGCTTTTCATTTTTGCTATTCTGAACATACATTTCCTTCATAATAACTACTAATCTGGGTACTGAGGTCATTCTAGAGAGCACTTTCACAGGCACAGAAAGTGCTGGTTTTTTCTTCATGTCTTCCTATTGACTTTCCTCAGAAATCAGAATCAGCCTGCTGAAGTCTTTGCTATGATGGTCAGAGATTTACATTTAAAAAACTGAGCCACAGAAGTCTGCATTTATAAGCAAACAGTTCCTAAACTACTATATAAAAAAAAGCTATAGAGGACCAGTATCACTGGAAATGCCAAAGGTTCCTCAATTTTCATAAAATTACTGCTACAAGTCTGCAGACATAACAGAAATACTGGTAGAAGAAGCAAACAGATTTGAATGAAACTTTGCTCATTATTAAGTGCTGCCTGCATACTTTTCAAAAACAGCTTCAGCTCCTTCCTTGACACCTTTTAATCTGTGTCTGCTTAGGGCCTACATAAATAATTTTATAGGGTCCACATACACATCTGTTAAATTATATCTAATCAGCTTTTTCATTTTCTTGCAAGCTATCTTAATAGAATGGGAAATGAACAAAACTTTTTATACGTTATCCTTGTGTTTCCACCATCAGCACATTTCATGGTCCCAGTTTTCACTGAATTGAGTCGAAATGTGACAGTCATTGATCTCACACTGCCCTTAGCTATACAGAATCTGGGATTCTGATGCCCAGTTACATCTCACAAGGAAACAGATCTGTGGAGAAGCTTGAAGTTGTTTAATGTGAATGAGCAATTACACATAGCCTACAACTTCAGCATTCTAGTGAGCTTAGGTCTCTGCTTCGGAGTCTAACTCAGTTTATCTAGAAACATATAATTTTTTTAAGCCTTTCTATTGCAAATGGTTAATTTATCTAGAAACATATAATTTTTTTAAGCCTTTCTATTGCAAATGGTAAAACATTTACTCAAACTTGTTCACATGAATCTCTTAAGTGTAGTTATTTCTATAAATCTTTCATATATTTAAATGAACTTAGACTAAAGATTTAATTATCTACAACCTAGCCCTAGTTACTCCCACAGAGCCCTAGATTTTTATTATACATGTGTATTTTATGCACGCAATTGCACACGTTGAAACTTGCATTTTTATTTACTCCCACCAAAGTATGCAAATTCAAAAGATTCTATTAAATTCTGAATAAAAATACTGTAGGAAACAATATTTCTAATGTACTTTTAATTATCCAGTGCTTAACTAATTCCTCTAGACAAATAATACTTCAGTAGCTATTGTATTTTAAGGATTTGCAATAATTGTGCCTTGAGATTTTAAAGATTCAAAATTTGTATGCTGTTCAGATTACTGTTTAACTGATTGCAATTTTACGAGTTGAAACCAACTATTGTATTCCATGGATAACAAAAGATTTCTAGCTGGAGTTTATAGCTTTTACTAGATTGATATAATGGGCAAAGCAGATAAATTTTCAAGTCTGACTCAAGCAGACCAGAAGAAAAGCTTTTGTCCATTCAAGATTATGTGCTGAAGTAGTCTAATGAATTAAATTCTCTCCACCTATAAACTTTGTCTAAAGTGTTATCCCTCCCTTCAATGGGACAGGAAATCACAACATTAAAGGCAGCAGAGAAGATTACAGTTTAAGTTTTCTTAGATCTTTAGTAATCTTCAGGAAGCTTCTATCCTTTACTGAATTCCATTTTCCACAACTTACTAGAAATTCTAACTTGAGAAGATTTAGGTCATCATCTATTTAAAAAAGGAGAGTTTTAAACACACTGTTCTTTGCAGAACAGTAAACTTAATAAAGCCTTCTTTCCATTTACATGTATATCTCATTTCTCAGTTTTTTACAGTGTCTGGAAATAAAAAATTGAGATAAAATGAAAATATTGAAATATAGCAACACATATTACATTTTTAATTCATCTATTCCACTCAAAAGCATTAAATCAGCTAAAAAAATTGTTACATAGCCATGCTGGAGCACTACTTCTCATAAATTTTAACATTTTTATTATAATTTTGGGAAATAAGTTAAAATCAGTATTTTTCTATACAGGCCAAATTACTTCCACATTTTCACTCTGTCAGAAATGGTCATGTGAATCCTTTGTTTTCAGAAGACCCACTGGAAAACAATCGCATTTTACTTATGTTCTTGTATTAAATATGTCTGGACTTGCAAGTACATCTCAAATCAGATGAAGAGGGGAAATCTTTATCTAAATGAATTCAAATTAATTCTGCACCTTTCACAGCCAGTGAGTTTCTTTGTGAGTTTAGATGTGTCTGCTGTTTACTGTGGCTGAAGAAAATCTGAAAGCAGGTGCTGCAATTTAGAGCTGTTGTGATGATAATATAGGATAAAATGTTTCTAAAATCATGGTAGCTAAAGTAGGCCTTAGTGGCAAGGTAGCTAAAGTAGGCCTTAGTGGCAAGGCAGCTAGAATAAGCCTTAATGACAAGAATGATCATTATCTTAGCAGAATGATGTGTACCTGTGCATGTACACCTGGGTACCTACCTGTACGTACCCATCCGCATAATAAATAATAATACAACAATAATGGAAGGGGGGTTCAAACTCATGCTTGGGTGAAATATAACAATGATGAAAGGGAACTCGAATCATGCTTGGATGAAATCAATAGAACAATAGCGAAGTAATGATTAACATATGACTATACCATGGTTATGTAAGAGAAGAGTATAAAAATGTATCCATTTCAAATCCATGTCGGAGTCAGATTTGGGTCTGTATGCCGACTCCCAGAGCTCTTCAATAAAAGCACTCGTATAATCATTCAGTGATTAAGTGTTTTCTATGCTAACAGTGATATGCATATTTCACTCTTGACAGCATGTTTCTAAAAGTCTTCATCCAAATCCTACAGTTCTGAGCTACAAGTAATGTGCTCTTTGCATCCTATGCTGGAATGCCTGCGGTCACTCTTGGCACCTATTTGCAGGTCTTCCTTCGGCTCCCTTGACCCCAAGCCTCTGACAAAACACAATGGTTGCTGACAGCTGTCTGAAAATTATGTAGAGCTTTGTACTTGAGAGCATGCTTCAGCTGAAGTAGGAGGAAAAAACAACTTTTGTGATCCTGCAAAATAAAGAACTTTTCATATGCCATTGATCAAAAGGATTAAGTTACAGAGAAAAGGCTCTATTATGACAGATGAGATGTTTTGATTACACTTTCTAACCTCTTGCAGTGAAGCCAGGTTTCCCGTAAAACTATCTAGAGCTGTTCTTTAAAGCAATGCTCCCTACACAAGTTCGCACTATAATAAATATTGTTTTTGAAATGTCAGATTAGAAACCTGAGCGTGCTACCAGTAATTGCACTTTGTGTAGAATGGCAGATCATTATACACAGTATAATGGTGTGAGAATGGAAGAGAAAGTAAAAGCTTTGTCAAGATTTAAGAGCTTCTTAATTCCACATGTGGGCCCACTACTGGTTGACCTTGAGGTAGCTTGAGTGAGACAAGCCATTTCTTCTTTACTGTATTTCCTGATTAAGGTTTGATCATTTTCATGGGAAGAATTTGGCATTATTTTGCCAGCACTATCTTCACCTCAGTAAGCCTAAAAGGTTAAAACCTGTTTGCTTTACAGAAATGTCAGGTATATTGAACTCTTTGGAGTCACAGAAGAGAAATCCATGGAGGACAAGAGGGGAATGCTTCTCCCAGGACACTAAGATTCTCCTCTCCCTACTCAAAGGCTGCTCTAGAACACTGACTGAGAAGGTAATAATAATAGCACAGTACATCTTCCTAACTGATGCACTAATATACAGTCAAAGCCACAGGATATGTATAACAGTCACAAACCTCAGATTATGTTTAAGAAAAAAGAATAATAAAACTTGTAAGGTTATAGAGCAAGAGAGAAATTCACTCCAACTGAGATTCATTCTTCTCAAAACCTCCCTTCTATGATGCTATTTAGAATCAAAATGGCAAAAGGATCTTAACTTGATCAAGATAGGAGCTTAAACTACAACTTTACTTCTCAGATTCAGTATTGTGGATTTGTAGTGCAGGAATAACCAGTGTCAGAGTTTTGGGTTTTTTAATGCTTAAACTTTGCATTTTTTGCATTCCTTTTAATGAAAGATAATGAACACGAGCTTTATATCAAGTCATATTGATAAGAAAAAAGCCCAAACAGGTCACTGATGTTAGCTAGAAAATGTTTTACAAAGATGTGAAAAATAAGCAACTTGCCACATATGCAACAACTTAGTGTTGCATATAACATTTATTATATATCATATTTGTTAAAATGACCTTTTTGGTCACTGGGTCAAGATATGTTTCAATCATTGTATGTATTCATTCAGTTATCAGTGAAACTTTGAACATTGCATGTCACAGCATCGTGTAAATTTACTGACTTTACAGTGGTAACACACTGACAAAAAATGCTGAGCTTCCACCCATTTTTTTTAAGTCTGGACACAAAAGAATAGAGACTTGAAAAGATATGTCCTTGAACAAATCAAAATGAGCTAATGCAGGTAGAAACATTTTTCTTTTTAATGTATTAATTATGAAATCACCCAAATTAGAAGCGACTTTGGGACATCTAGTCCCACCTCTAGCTGAAACCGGGATGAACAGTGATTTCAAAGCACACTGCTCTGTCTGGGCTTTGTCCAGTCAGGTCTCAAAACCCTCCAAAGACAAAGAATCTGCAGGTTTTCTGGCTACCCAGTCCCATTGATTAATTGTACTCATGGAGAAAATTTTTTTCCTTATATCCAGTCAGAATTTCCCCATTTCATTTTTTCCTCACTGTCTCTCATCAACTTGCTGTGCACATCAAATCTGTCTCTGTCTTTTTGTCCTTGTAGGTACGGACAGGCTGCTATTAGATCCTCACAAAGACTTCCCTTCTGCAGGCTGAATGAACCCACTTTCCTCAGGACATAACCATACTGGTGATCTTCTGCTAGATGCTCAAATTAATCAACATCTGTACTGGGATGGGTGAGGGGGGTGATTGGGGGGTGATGGGGGGTGTGCAAAATTGGGTGAAGTATTCCAGTCATGGTCCACTGAGTGCTGAGTAAAGAGGAATAATCATCACTGCTGGCTATGCTGCTGTTAATACAGCACACACTGTTCAGCGTTCAGCACTGTGAAAGCACATGGCTGTCCAACAAGGACTGGTCACTAAATCCGTTTCAGCAAGCTGCTGGGCAATCAGTGAGTACTCAGATTGTGCCACTGCAAGGGATTACTCCACCCCAGCCTCAGAACTTTATTTTTGTCCTTGTTAAATTTCAAAAACTTCATATCAGATGATTACTTTAATTTACCTCTGAATGGCAATCTTACCCACAAGAATGTTGACTGCACCCTCCAATTTGGCATCATTCACAACCTGTACAAAGGTATATTCCAGCTCCTTCTCCAGGCCACTGATAAAGATATTTACCAGTATTGAAACCAGGCTAGACCTCCAAGAAACCCCAGTTGTAAGCACCTTCACAGGAGATTTGGAAATGTTATGTAGTAGTCTTTAAGGCCAATGAGTCAGTCAGTTTTTCACCCATCTGGTTGTACAGCCCTCTAGACTATAATATCCCAAGTTGGATTATAAAACCACTCTGGTGTTACCATACCAACACAGAGTAACTAAAAAATCAAACTCTTTTCTGACATGCCATCAGAAATTAAAATTCATCAATACCTATTTTTTTCTCTCTTTCACAGGTTGGATAGACTGTGAACTAACTCACACTGCAGTTTAAATCTCACTTCAATCTCCATATACTAAGTTAAAAAGTTCTATCCAAACTTAAACTTCCTCTAGGTACTATAATTCATATCGTGTACTGACGCAGTGTTCACTATAAAAAACATCAGTTTTACAAGGGCTTACATAGTTTCATTTAACATTATGGTTCAATGAACTTTTTACTTGGGAACCAGTCATCAAGTACAAAAAATTACTTCAGGCAGGAGAAAGGGAATAATGACCATTATGACTTCACATTTTAGTTTTGGTTTACATAATCTAGAACTTCTGCATTTTGTACAACAGCCTTAGATCCTATCTCCAGTAATCAGTTAAAAGGTCTATATTTCTGTCTCACTGCCTAAGTTTTACACAGTAAAATTGTTCATGCCTGTGAGAGTACATATCACAAGCTGAACTAAAATGTACTGGTCTTTTAATTTATTTCTGTGTGTCTCACTAGATACTAGAGAAATGAAAATAGCAGGAAAAGGGAAGCAAATAGGACATTTGTCAATCTCCTGACATTGGCCATGGAAAACATTCAGTTTAACTGAAATTGAGCATTCTAGTTCTCAGATCTTTTTTGTGTGTTAATTATGGCAATAGAAGCATTTCACATGTAACTTACTCCTTTACTGGAAAAAAAACCAACATCTCCAAGTGTCCCAGTGTATTTTGGTAAAATGAAGTTGCAGTATTCATGTCCACAAAACAGTAATTTTAGTTAGATTATTTTTATTCCTTGACCATAAAACTTCAAGTGATTAATATTTATCTGTATGAACAGTTCTTAATGTCAGCATTTTTTCCCTAACAGAGCAAACTGATCAAAATTCAGTTTCCTGGTAGAAAGCATAATAGTTAATATAGACAGTTAATTACTTCTTTGATGAAGTCACATTTCTTTTCAAAAGACAACTGTAGTGATGGAACAAAGACCAATGGATATAAATTGAAAAAGGGTAAATTTAGATTGCATATTACATTTTTTTACTGTGAGGATGGTGAGACACTGGAACAGGTTACTTAGGGAGGTTGTGGATGCCCCAATCCTGGCAGTGTTCAAATCCAGGTTGGATAAAGTATTGAGCAACCTAGTGGAGTGGAAGATGTCCCTGCCCATAGCAGTGGGGGTTGGGACTTGATTATTTTTAAGGTCCATTCCAACCCCTTAACATGCTATGATTCTATGACAAAAAAGAACATTGTTTCTTTGGATGAAGATAGAATCCAGAAACAGAAGATAATGTCTTTCTGTTCAAGCGCCCAGCTAATCAGCATTCATCCCAAAAGAACTTCCTGTTTTTCTCAATCCCTGCCCATAGCAGTGGGGGTTGGGACTTGATTATTTTTAAGGTCCATTCCAACCCCTTAACATGCTATGATTCTATGACAAAAAAGAACATTGTTTCTTTGGATGAAGATAGAATCCAGAAACAGAAGATAATGTCTTTCTGTTCAAGCGCCCAGCTAATCAGCATTCATCCCAAAAGAACTTCCTGTTTTTCTCAAGTCAATGTTTCTAGTGCACCTGGGAATATCTTAGTATGCCTGCTGACATCTTTCTTAAGCTCTAACTTGTATGGTTGTGATTTTTTTTCATATTGAGGGTCTCAGGTGATGTTTCTTCTGTTGATTCCCTTTTTTGCAGTTCCTCACACTGTAATTCACAGAGATTCCCTCCTCTCCTGTCCCTTATAGGCACACTAGTGTTTCCAGTGGAGTGTGGCTGGCTTGATTAATGTGGCTAATCATTTCAAGGCTTCTAATGACTGTCTTAGGAGAACAGCAGTAGTTAGGAGCAAATCGCTTGAGTAAACTTGAGTCATAACACAGAGCACAGTATTTTATAGATTAAAATAATCCTTCTATTTTGGTTTCTTGAGTAGGTTCAGTTACTAACTGATGTTGAATGCACTGATCTTTTTGTCTTTTGGAATTCACATACAGGCAATAACATGCAAGATTCGTGCTAAATAGAAAGAGCAATATAAAGAGCAGAAGGATGTGACATGAGAGGTATGTCAAAATAGCTTTTGACTTGTGGCATAATCATGGGTAGAAGAAAAAAAGATAGTCATCACATTATTTTTTGTGCTTGTCCTACATAATGACCACACAATCCATTATTCTTAAACAATTTATTCAACCAGAATATTTTTCAATAGTAATGCAAACCAAAATAATTTTGCCTTCCACAAATTAACATAACTAAATCACAAATATCAAAAACTGGATAAAAATATCTAAAAATAAATCAAAAATGTAAGCCCCTATATAAAAAAAATTAATGAATCTTATCATAATCTAGGCAAGTTCCCACATTTGCAGAGTCCCAAGTTGAAATTGTGTTAGATTAAGCTCATCAAGATTGCTAAGGTTTTCTTCAGAAACAGAAATGAATGTTACCATCACTACAATAATCCTTATTTATATATTTATATTGACTACAATATATTGTTTAATTTTCATAAATATTTGGTTTCCTATTGGCTTGAATAATACTGCTAGCAATCATAACTGATAGTATTATTCACTTGTGAAGGATATTAGGAAGAGATTCCATTTTAAAAACCTCATAAGCTTTTTAGCTCTTGGAAATATGACTTTGGTAGGTTTTGGCATGAAGGAAATGCATCTTCTGTTCACTACTGTGAGTGAAATTTTGGGGCAAATCTTCTGATTTCTCAAAAGAAGGCTCATGAAGAAGAAGAATGTGACTGAGAACACCAAGGACAGATTCAACAAGAGTAAACATAATTTGATCAATGGTCATTGCTTACCTTCATTTTACCTACATTTTTGGCATGTATCTGTGGATAGATTGGATTAAACCCTCAGCTATTTTGCATATGACACTCAGGTAGGGGAAGAGGATAATATTATGGAGGGCAGAGGTGTAATTCACCGAGATTACGAGGCCAACAGAAACTTCTGTAAATTCAACAAAGGCTACTGGAGCTGTTTTTCACTGCAAAAGCTAATTATAAATGTACTCTCCCTTTACTTCTATTAAATAAATTGTGGCCTTTATGCACACTTCTTCCAAGATAGATTTCTGGTTCTCCTGTAGTAAAAACCATACAGCGGGTACAATCACATGTGGCAACCAAAACCACTGTGGTGTTTTTGTTTCTTTACAGTAAGTGTCCACTCATTATATTATATGATAGCTCTTCCTGATCTCCATAAAACACTTACCGCAAGACCTTATTAAAAACTGGCATATTTCATCTGTTGAAGGCACTGCATAAGGTGGTGGTGAAACAGAGAGAATAAATTCTCTGAAAGGTGAAAGCAGAGCTAATGTGAACAGTGGGAACTTCTACTGGCTTTTGAATTAAGTAGAGTATATAATGATTGTATACAATTTCTCATGTAGTGTCTTTTCATAACAGCATCAGAATTATTTGCAGGCTCAATGTAAACAACTCATTTTCTATGGGTAAGGGAGAGATTGCAACTTAAATCCTCTGCAAAGTATGTAAATTCTGTAACAGAATATTTATATTTCAAGAATATTTATATTTCAAGAATATTTATATTTATATGTGGTACTAAACATCCCAACTACAATTTGAAGAGCTGCTATTACAAGTTTTTATTAGCAAACTCTATTGGTACAGCTAAGCCAGTAGTGATTTATATCAACAAAGTGATGGTTTGTGTTCATATATGCAAACTATCCACCTGGATATTATCTACTACATAGAAGTAAATTATTGCTTTCCATACCTTTTGACCTAACTACTCTACCTAGTTTAACTGATCATAATCCCA
>NW_008691633.1:0-539 GCF_000695815.1 Acanthisitta chloris | reverse complement strand
AAAAAAGGTTAAACAGACAATACTTGAGAATGAATCCAGCACATCATGGTTGAAATTTATGTTTCACTCTAGGGAGAGAAAAACCAAACCAAAACTGACCAGTGACCATGTCTGTGGGCACATAATACGGAGATTCTGCTATAAATTAGGTTGTGGTTTTATTCAGGATTTTGAAATGCACCTGCCTGGTGAGTAGGAGTAAACTGAGATTCCATGCAAGCTTGGCAGAGCTTTTAACGCAGGTTAAAACAGGGTTTTGTTATCTTTTAAGTGTTGCTTAGGTGTTTTGATTTATTATCAGAAAGAAAAGTTTTAGCTGTGTAATTATTGTTTGAGCAGCTATTACTCTGATTCCAGCCTTGTCAATAGTTGCAAATTATTACTGCTTATTGTATTTGGAATAACTTTGCTGTGCCTATACAGTGATCAAAATATTTAGAATAGTAGGGGTAACACCAGGAATTAAATTAATCCTGTAGCACTAAATTATTCTTGGACTACTAACTCTTGAGGGATAGCACACCTACACAAAATTCTTC
>NW_008691632.1:0-4594 GCF_000695815.1 Acanthisitta chloris | reverse complement strand
TGGGTCAGCTCCTGCACCCCACGGCATGGGGCACGGGGCCGGAGCATGCCAGGGCCAGAAGAGCTGGGCTGGTCACTGAGCCCCGTGGGCTGTGGGAGGGGGTGGGAGCCGGGGACTGGCTGTGCCCTGGAGATACCAGGCCACATGGGACCCCTGCAGCCCCAGGCAGGGAAGGGCTGAGCCCAGACCCCAGAGTCCTTGTCAACTCCAGCTCTGGCTCAGTCAGGCAGGCAGCAGTGGGAGCATCCCCTTCCCTCCCTGGGCCCTGCTCTCCCCC
This sequence comes from Acanthisitta chloris, assembly GCF_000695815.1. NCBI lineage: Eukaryota > Metazoa > Chordata > Aves > Passeriformes > Acanthisittidae > Acanthisitta > Acanthisitta chloris. The sequence goes on along the minus strand of NW_008691632.1, from coordinate 4,317 downwards.
ATCAGGTTGTCCACTGGGGCTGTGCTGAGTGCTGGTTTCCTGTGTCCCCACCATGTCCCCATGCTGGGCAAGGGGACTGACACTATGCCATGCCACTGCCATGAGCAGGGCACTCCCAGGGGGAACTCACTTGCTTTTGTTTGTGAGTGAACTATTGGCAAGCTGGGAGGCTCCTATTAATAACTAATAACTAATATTAACTAATACATACTATTAATAACTAATGACAAGCTGGGAGGTTCCGATTAATTTGTCTCTGCAGTGATTCCCTGGGGTGCCAGCAATGCTGGCTAATGGGCTGCCACTTCCCTCAAGGCAGCTCTGCCCTTGCTCCCCAAGCCACTGCTTGCTGATACTGTGCCCAGCCCAGCACAGGCTGTGTCCCCACACATGTCACTGCTTGGGGTGGCCTCACCAGCCCACCTGGACATTGTGAGGTGAAGCACCCCCAGGTGAACCTTTCCCCTGCATCCCACTGTGGGTGCTGGGTGGTGGGAGTGATCCCTGCAGAGCCTTGCTGAGTTGAATTCCGAGGGTGCCCCTGGTCAGGGAGACAGTTTGGCTGAAGCCCATCCTGCTGCAGTGTAATGAATGGAAAAGGGAGGAATCCATTATGGTGGTGTAAAGGAGAGGGTGAAACCAGCAGAACATAAATCAGAGAGAAAGTGATAAAGGGAGCCTCTCAACAGGAGGGGCCGGCAGCAGAGGGAGGGATGGCGAAGGCATCATGAGGCCAAAAGAAATTCTGGCACAGCGATAAATCCTGGAGCGGCTGGAGCCACTCGGGCACTAACGATCAGGCAAAAACACCAGCCACGTTTAACAAATATTTCTCCTCTGTATTTGGAGAGAAGCAGGACGACATGCTTGAATCATACAAGAGTGATGAAGCCATCTATTAATTACTGCCGGGAATGTTAAACAACATCTGCCAGCTCAGCGGGCCCAGGCACCACCCGCCCCAGCCTCCTCCAAGAGCTGGAGGAGAATTTGGCCTTCTCATTAATTTCCCATGAAATCTTGGAATAGCAAGAAAATCCTGTCTGGCCAATGGAGAGCCCACCCGTGCCAGGAGCCACAGGGACATAGGGGTGCTCTGTCCTCCTCCTGGCTCTGCTGGAATTTATATGATTTTCCCACCCAGTTCGATCCTCCCTGATGAAGAATAGCCATAAACTGGCAAAGGTTGGGCATTTGTTTCCCATAACATGGGGTATAGATTTTCTTCTACGCGAGCGGTTTTGGAGGCTGTAAGGAAGTGAGGCCTGAGAGGAGCAACATGCTCATTAAAGCATTCCGCAAGAATCTTCATCACAGCTTTGAGTGGGACTGCCATCTCTCCCTGCATCACCCGTGTGCTGCACAGTGTCTGGAACTGAGAAAAAGGAGGGGATGGGGAGACAAAGGGGATAGAGGGATGGGGGCATGGATGGGATGAGATATGGAGGAGATGGGTGGATGGATGGATGGATGGATGGATGGATGGATGGATGGAGGGGAAGGAGAGGAGGAGGAAGAAGAAATAGAAGACAACAAAGTTGAAGAGGAGGAGGAGAACACAGGTCCCACTGGGAGGGGAGGACCCCACAGGACCAGGGCAAGCCCCAGCTGTGGCACAGCCCTGCTGCACCTGCTGCGTTAGCTATTTGCAGCCCAGTTCTTTCATTTTAGGAGAAAACTGGCTGAGCAGCAAAGGTGGCTGCGAAGGGCACAGCAGACTTTGACAGCAGCAAAGTAGGTGGCTCAGCATCAGAAAGACACTAAGTAACAAATTAACTCTGCACTGTATACACAGACCATGGTAAATGGAGAAGGACCTAACAGAGGGATGACCCCACCAAGGAGTCTCCAGTAGGCACTGGGTTGGCACCTCCCTTTGCTGCCAGGTCCCTGAGCCAAACCCCCACTGGTGCCCAGGGCCATGGAAACAGGGAGATCCAAGAAATTCAGGTGGGTGTCTGTGTAAGGAGGTGAGCTGGAGATACACATGCAGCAGGCTGAGTCACACTCCTCAGCAAAGCCTGCCCCAACCTGAGGGAACTGAGGGTGACGGGGCTGAGGGCATGACCATTGTGGGACCACACTAGCCTCGGGGTCACAGGTGAGAGAGGCAGGGCTGGATTGGTGGTAGATCCGGCTGAAGGGGCTTTGCATCTCCTGACCCCTTTGCATCTCCTGGCCCCTTTGCATCCTGAGGGCATGAGGTTGAGGAAGACTGTCTGGTGAAAAATTACGAGGTTTAAAACAAGCAAAGCTCTTGCAAGATGCTGGATCATATGCAGATTATTTTTCCCCAGCGTTTTTCTACACATATAAAGGCTAGAATTTACTCACCAAACATGGTTGCAAAATATTGGGGTGCTTTAGAGCAGAGAAGAAAGCTTGGGGGGATGGGATGGCAAGGGAGAAGGGAAGGGGCCACCTCCTGGCCCCAGCCCTGGATTGCCTCGCACAGCCACAGGGTGCAGGGGGAGTGGGACAGGTCTGGGGCCCCAGGAGGGACAGGGTAACAAGTGTCAGTGGGACAGTGACACCCAGCCATCCCAGCCCACAGCACCTCATCCCTGTGGCCCCCAGGATGCCAGCTGAGCCACCTGGGAGTCAGGGACAGGTAGTTAAAATACAGAAATGTCAATTTAAATTAAATCATGTTTCACGCAGGAGAGATAAAAAACCTTCCCTGCAGCACAATGAGCCGAGGGATTTATGGGGTACTGGATGGAAGGACTGGTGCCCCCACTTCAGTGGGCTTGGGGTGAAGAACTGGCTCAGCTGCTGCTGTTGGTGCCACAGGGCACCCCAAAGCACCAGAGCCACCTGCCACCTCCCCATCCGAGCCATCAGAGAGGTCAGAGCTGGGTCGGCAACGAAATGTCAGCTCGATAATAAAATGTGCAGGAGCTACGTTTTCTTCGGGCCAATAAAACTCCCGGGCAGCAGCAGGGATGCTTGGTACAGAGCTGCCCTCCCATGCCAGCACCCTGCTCAGCCCTCTCCCCACCTCCCATGAGGACACAAGTGCCCTCTGTCCCCATGCTCATCGTGCCAGGTCCCCAAACAACATTGCCCAGGTCCCAGCACCAGCATGGCCCATGGCTCCAGAGCTGTAAGTGCCACGACAGGGAGTAAATCCACTGCGTCCTGTCAAGGTAAAGTGACAAAACACTGGCCTGCAATGCAGGAACTGCAGTTATAACAAGAGAAAATCAATGCGATATATTACCAGAGACATAAAGACGCCATTAACGCTCCAGCGCGGAGCTCAGCAGCTTCGCCTGCCATCGGCAGGGCAGGATTGCGTCAGGGCTCCTCACCTGCCCATCTGGCTGCCCAGGTCACCCACATGCTGGGGCTCAGCTCTATGTTTATTCACTGACCCCCCACCCAGCAAAGCTCCCCTGCTCCCACCCACTGACTCCTGGGCTTTGCCCCTGCCAGGTGCCTGACCTCTAGCTGGAGATCCACCAGGACTAACGGGGTCAGAGTGGGTGCATGGCCTTGGTGAGCACTTTCTGAGGTGCAAGGGACCCAGCAAGGCTGCAGTCCCAGGCCAGGCAGGTGCCATCCCTCTTTCTGGGACTCCCTGTGCCTGTGCAGCTCTGCCATCCACCCACGTGCACTCAGGCACCTCCTGGGAGCGACTGAAGAGGATGACAACCCCATGCACCACAGAGTGGGGCTGCAGGACACGTATGAGATGCAGTGCTCCTCTGGCATGGCAGCTGCAGGCAGGGAGCGGGCTGTGTCCTGGGGACACATGCTAAAGCATGGATGATACTCCCTGCGATGAACAGTTTGGATTATTACTGAGAAGTTGAGGCAAGCTTCTTTTAATTGATTAATCAATAGCTTTAATTGAGTTGAGACTCTGTAATGGGCCGCTTCGTCACTGCTTTCTCCTTGGCTGGCACTGCCCTGACCTCCCACCAAAACCCTGTTGCTGTGGCTGGCCTCTGCCCAGGTGGCACCCACTGGGCTGTCCCAAAGCACCGTGAATTCCTGGGGCCATGGCACAGCCCCTGAGATGGGCCGGACAGGACACACACCCCACCGGCGCAGCCACCTGGAGGCACACAGGGCACAGGGGACGGGGGCTGGGGACGCAGGGCTGATTACGGGCAGCACTGAGGTCAGACTCCTGCATGCCAGAGCCACAGCTCTGCAGAAGCGGAGATGAACATTTTATGGTAAAATATGCAGAACATGGGACAAAAGAGACAGCGTTTCTCGTATAATGAGACACTGTCAGAGACAAGCTCCCCAGGAAACCAATTAACAGGGCGCTTTGTGTGTGTCAGGCCAACACCCGGCAAAAAC
>NW_008691631.1:2349-3230 GCF_000695815.1 Acanthisitta chloris | reverse complement strand
AAGAGGTGTCCCTGCCCATGGCAGTGGGGGTTGTGACTAGATGATCTGTAAGGTCCATTCCAACCCCTCAAATTCTCTGATTCTCTGATTATAAATGCATGATCTGTAAGCACTTCACATCATGAATAGTTTCTCTTAAATTAGCCCCAAAATATTCTTTTTACTTATTGTGTTACTAGTCTTGCTTGAGAGCAAGTATGTAAGATTTTTCCAGCTCTCTGTTTTTCTACCTCATTCAGGCCTTTCTCAAAATCGAAGTGGAAACCATAGAGGATGAGACTTAAACAAGCATCCAACCCTGCTAAGTCTCAGAGAGAAGAAGCCAAGTGGGACTCTATAATACAAACATCAGACCAATGCCGCTGAAATTTTATACCAACTGTATACTTACAGGACTCCAATTTCCTTGTCTCTGTGCATGTCACTGGTGACATTAGCCCAAACTTTTTTGCTGTTGGCCTTTGCAATTTCTCCTCTTCAAAAGGACAGTGTGATAGTGGCATGAGGATAAATGATACACTTGTAATTCTTTAATCATATTAACCTTCTGATACCTGGAAAGGAGGAGCATTGCTGGTCCAAATGCATGGCCTGAATTGATGGGTGTGGGTAGTCGATGAGTCATGTGATAAGCCCAGTGCATCTCAGCAACTAACACAAGATGTTTCAACACACCTCAGGATTAGGATGTGAAAATGAGTTTTTTCTAGCAAACATGGTTGTGATTTGGAAACAAACATCCTTTGAGATCTCTACACATATTCATAGATTCTTTTTTTTTTCTGTTTTTGAGGGTATAAAGGAGCTAGACTGGTGTAATCACTCAATATGTAGTATTTAATTTTCAGTTGATGTGATGGGCTGTCCTTGGCTGGATATCA
>NW_008691631.1:0-2254 GCF_000695815.1 Acanthisitta chloris | reverse complement strand
GAGCCACTCTACAATTCCCCCTCCTCATCTGGAGAGGGGAGAGAAAATATAATGGAAAAATCATGACTTGAGATAAGGACAGGGAGAGATCACTCACCCGTCACTGTCAAAACAGATTTGACTCAGGCAAATTGCTTTATTAATAATCACATCAAAGTAGATTAGTGTAAAACAAAACCAAATCTTTGAACATCTTCCCCTAACCCCTCATTTCTTCCTGGGTTCAACTTCTGCCCAGGTTTCTCTACCTCCTTCTCCCCAGTGACATAGGGAGATGGGGAATGAGGTCTGTGGTTGGTGCATTACATGCTGTCTCTGCTGCTCCTTCCTCCTCACTCTTTTCCCCTGCTTCATTGTAGGGTCCCTCAAATGGGAGACTGCTTTAGCCAGTGTCAGTGCCATCTTGGAGCCATCTGGCAGTGGTTTTGTCAGCTTCTGGCATCTTCTTGTTGCAGACACACCTGCAACCACTCCACTACCAATACTTTGCATTGAAGACCAATACAGATGGTAAATATTATCTTTTAATCAGACATATATTTTTATTTTTTACTTAATAGATGAAAAATCCACCATGCTTTTATGCACAAAGTGCCAGTGAGGAAAGGATATAGATACAGAAATCAGGTTATCTGCATCTACTAACAGCCCCCGTTTCCTGATTCAGTCCCTGCTTTATAACTATCAGTGGGGAATGGCTTATAAAAACAATGGAGAAAGCAGCCCTGACTTAAAACAAGTACTGTTGCTTTGCCTTCCAAAACTGTTACCTACAAGAGTACATGCAGTTTGTTGTTACTGGTTTCTGCTGAGCAAACATGGAAATGAACCATCTCCAGAAAATAATTTCTACCTGATAGCTCAGTATCAAACAGTACACTTACAGACAAGTGATTCTCTCCTGCTTCAAGGATGTATAAAAACGAGAAGAGAGCTATGAATTACGGGCTTCATACAGGTCTTCTGGAGAAAGGGACATCATCAGAAAGCGAAGATGACAAAGCTTTAATGTGCTTTGTGAAGAAGAAGAAGCTGGCTTCAGAACACAAGAATACTTTGTATTCTTGACACAAGATCTGCTGTCTTTCCATTGTTGGGTCTCAATATCAATTTAGCCACTCACTTGGATTCTGTTATTGTACCTCACTGTAATTCTGATTATTGCCCAACTCTGTTCTTATTAAAAAGTTAGATTTAACCCAAGTAGGAATGCGAAAGGGTCATCCTAGTGTTTGTATACATAAAAACATATAATTAAAGACATTTAAGTTGCCTGAGTTGCATGGCAAACTACACCAGTCCAAATTAGTGCAAATAAAGCATGCTAGTGTTAGGTATGAGCTGAGCACCATGGGAAGAATTTCTGCTGCACACATTCTCTAAAGCAAATGAAATAAAAATTTTCAAATGGTGAATGTGAATAACAGCATCCATGTTTTGAACATGTTAAACTGATTGCAGATAATTGTTGAGTAAGAAATGTTGCATAGGGCTCGATCCAAATCACAGTAAGGTCAACTGAATGATATCTAACTCTGGTGTGTAGAAGATCCAGCAAGAAACAATATAGTCAGCATTTTCCTGCAATGTGCCCAAGATGTCGTTGTGTAGTAATTACATGGGATGTCACAAGACTACAATTTTTGACTCCTTAACGAAGACCTGACTTAAATCATAATCCTCTCTGAAATGGTCATATGTGTCATAGAATCATAGAATCATAGAATCAATTAGTTTGGAAGAGACCTCAAAGTACCAACCCTACCGTGGTTACTAGACCATGGCACTAAGTGCCACATGCAGTCTCATCTTGAAAACCTCCAGGGATGGTGAATACACAACCTCCCTGGGCAGCCCATTCAAATAACTGATAACTCTCTGTGAAAAATCTCTGCCTAATATCCAACCTAAATCTCCCCTGGCAGAGCTTGAGTCTGTGTCCTCTTGCCCTACTGCTAGTTGCCTGGGAGAAGAGATCAATTCCCACCTGACTACAACCTCCTTTCAGGTTGCTGTAGAGGGTGATAAGGTCTCCCCTGAGCCTCTTCTCCAGGCTAAACAACTGTAGCTCCCTCAGCCTCTCCTCACGGTACTTGTGCTCAAGTTCATTCTCCAGCCTCATTGCTCTTCTCTGGACCCATTCCAGCACTTCAATATCCTTCCTGAACTGAGGGACCCAAAACTGTACATAGTATTCAAGCTGTGGCCTCACCAGCACCGGGTACAAGGGCAGAATCACGTCCCTGGTCCTGCT
>NW_008691630.1:0-317 GCF_000695815.1 Acanthisitta chloris | reverse complement strand
AACCAAAGTACCCTAAAACCATAAAGGCAGCAGGAGCTTCCTGCAGGGAAAGTCTGTTCCACCTGTCTGAGGGTCATTCTGACAGGAGACCTGACTAAAAACCCTCCCCAAAGATGATGTTGACACACACTCATTCCTTTTTGGTACAGAGGGAAGGCCACGCTGCTTGCCACAGCCATTAACTCTTCCCCTCCAGAGGGCAACGATTAGACTCGACACCGAAGTGAATTCCTGGTGTTGTTCGTTCCCCTTGCAACACACAGCCGAAACACAAAACACACATCGACTCCTCCAAGCCGCTTAGCGACCGCGAGGCT
>NW_008691629.1:410-687 GCF_000695815.1 Acanthisitta chloris | reverse complement strand
CCAGACCTGGAGTGAGAGAATAGGGGGCAGGGGAGCAAGGAGGGGTGGTGGGGTGAGCAGGGAGCCCAGAGAACCCTGCAGGGGCTCTCCACCCTGCAGGCACCCAACTAACCTCACCCCGACACTAGTTTTCCCAGCACCCACGCCCAACAAATAGCACCACACACCCCTTGCATCCCCAAAAACCCCACTCCCATCTGGCTCCCAGGCCATCTCCACATCCTGCCAAAAGCAAGGATGCCCAGGGTCAACAGCAGGGATGTCCCAGCTTGTGCAT
>NW_008691629.1:0-270 GCF_000695815.1 Acanthisitta chloris | reverse complement strand
GAATGCTATGCCATGGGGCAGATGGAATGTGACAGAAAAATAATAATTTAAAAAAATACTAGAGGATAAAAAATAAAAAATAAGTGGGCCCCCTTTGACTGGATGTCCCCATAACAGGACAGACTAGTAGACAGGAACCCACACACGTGCCCATCCCAAAGAAATAGGGATGACTGGATGGAGCACCCGGTCTGAGCAGTGCCAGCTGAGCCAGGGAGCCCCTGCACCCCTCCAACCCACAGCGGTGCAGGATTCCCTCACACGGCTCTG
>NW_008691628.1:0-34991 GCF_000695815.1 Acanthisitta chloris | reverse complement strand
TATATATATATATTTCCTTACATCACTTTTTGGCTAAGATTAGAAGTTTTCTTGGCATTTATACTGTAAGAAAATTACAAATCCAATCACTTGTTACTATTCTGAGAAAACAGTGTATATTCATTTCTACTTATTTCCCTTTCCTTACCCTGTAAGGAATAATTCTCATGGTTCTGTTACAAAGGGTAAGGAAAAACATGTAGTAACAGCTTAACTTTGCTAAATCTAGCCCATTTTCATATGCAATGACCCTTGTGGGTCCCATCTGACTCCAGATATTTTATAAAGTGCCATTTAAACCTAAACTCAGATAAAACTAGTATTTTCATTTACACTACTCTGTCTAGGTATTTTTTGTATTTTCAAGATACAGTACTTTATACTAATGTACTTTTAAAATCTCTAAAGTCAAACAATAACATCCAAAATAACTTTTCACTTACATATATTTTGATAATAAATACTTCTTCAAATTTCTATGATTCTACTTCTACCTTATTAAAAGAGACACTCTGTTCCAGTGGATTAAGTGTGTTAGCAGCAGCAGCTGCAGCTGTAAGTTGTGCTGTGAGTGCCTGTAACTGAACAACAAGACCAGCATCCAGGGCTTGAAGTAGAGATGGCTGAGGTTTCTGCTGCTGTATCTGCAGTGTCTGTATCAACTGCTGAAGCTAAAAGATAAAAGATAAGAAATGCATTAAACAAGTTTTTTTAAAGCAAAAACAAAGAACAAAATAGACTTTTCCCTTCTAATTCGTCAAAAAAAAAAACCCTCAGGAATGCAGTATCATCTAACCTATGGCTATTATTTCATCTTTATTTGTTTTCATTTACAGGAAATTTTGTTCCCACTTACTGGCTAATTTGTTTTCTGGGGCTGATAAGATATGCAGATGCTTCTTCCTCCTAACTTGCTCTGACAAGTTGCATGATGACCAGTCACCACTCAGGATTTCCTGCTTTCTAGGGTTCCCCCTCTTCTGCTTCTCCAGTTTGATTCCTTCTGACCTGAAAAAAATCTGTTAGCCTACTCCAGCTTCCTAAGGGTCCACCTATATTAGGAAAATCTGTATGCTGTAATGGTATCTGTATGGAGGAAATAATTGCACTGTGGCAAGCTCCACTTTAAGCTGATGCAACCTGCCTATAGGAAGAGATTGCACTGCTGTCTCTGGATTAATCACAAGGGAAATCTCATGGTGAAATTCAGCTTTGGGCTGATAGAATGCAATTCCATTGCTATGTTAACAAAACATAAAAAGCAAACGTACAGTCCAATCACCTGGTGTATCTCGATTTCCTTACTGCAACATCCTATCTGCATATGATTTTTCAAAGAAGCTGTTCCAATGAGGAAATAAAAGGCTTTTTCATGTGCAGATCAATTTATCTGTTGAATAGGGATGCTCCCATGAAATTGTACACAAAAGAAAAAATACTATCCCTACAGTATAAATACAGTATAAATAAAAAGCCCTCCTAAAGCACCATGGAATTAGAGGAGTAAGTCCTTTGACATTCCATGAGGTAAATCCCTTGAGCTTTATCTATAGATTTTTGTGGAAAAAAGGCTGAACAAATCCAGGTAGTCCAAACTGCTGACATAAGTCCCCGATTACCCCTTACATTCATATTCCACCTTCTTATGGGGTTCACCACACAACTCTTAGAGGGTTAAATCTCCCCCTTACTAGGGCACTCTAGAAACTCTGCATAAACTGATTAGGTCGAACTTCTTTTCCACAATGCATCAAAAATATGTAGCCGTTTCTCAAGACTCTTTTATTAGAGTTACTTGTGAAACAATTCTTCCTATTCTTTACAAACAGTTATACAAACTCCTTATGCAGCAGAGACTCTAAAAATGCTTTAATCGTTGTTCTACCTCAGCAAGAGGTTTCACTGATTACTGCAATAGCAAAAGCTGAAGAGCTCCCCCTCCTATCTTGGCCGATCCACAAAAGATGAGCAAATACAGCTGGTCCACCTACTGCCCTGCTCTGGGTAGGAAGGAATCAAACTGAAGAAGCAGAGATGGAAGCCCTAGAGTGGAAAAACACTGGGTGGTCACCATTCTTGCTGTTTTCACATTCTTGTTGGTCACACCTTTCTTAGTCTGCCCTCTCCTACATCTAGACTCTCAATTTACCTGCATGCATTCTCAACCATAAAACACAACTGTAAGATGAAATCATTTGGAGCTGGGGGGGAGGGGAGGGACTGTGGCAGATGGAGCAACTTGGAGAACAGAAAGAAAAGAAATGGAAAGGATGGAAGCAAATGTCACAGTTCATCTACCAATCCTAGACATCCACATGTACATATTTATTGTGTACACAGCCTGTCTCCACACTTCTGCTTACAACTATTTTAAGCTAAATATCTGAATGTTATTTCTTTGTGATCTGTCGTGTTTAAAACCCTAATTCCTTTCTCATCTGCATTTTTTCTTTTGCTTCATCATTTTCTTCTTTTAGAGTATTCTCTATGCAATTATCTTTAAAATTACTTCACTGACTTTCCAAGTCTTTCCCATTCTCACTTCACATCCCTTCCTTGTTTAAGAGCTATTCCACTATCTTTCCTCCACATTTCACAAAATATCCCACAAACTCATTTTGCTCTGCTTTTCAATGACCCATCAAATACTTTCGGTGTTATCAGATGAAAATACTCCCTCCACTTGACTTATGAACAATTACAGACAACTCTGCTTAGCTGAATACTGTAAAACATTCTGGCTAAATAAAGCTGTAATTGTCAGCACCAGCACTCTGCAACAGTTTCCTGGTGACTGCTTCTCATTCATATGCATGGGATTTTTGTTTAGTACCACAGCAGGTAAAACAACCCATTCCTCAGTTCAAATAAAAATCATAATGCCAACGTTATGTGCCAAGAGCTCTAGCACAGACTGAAAAACTATGATCTACATTTTTACAGAAAGCCAGTTGTGTGTGCTCAACCTATGTGACTGTGGGTTAAGAGGACAACCAGTCCTTGTGATGCTGGACATCGTGACACTTATGTTGAAGCTGAGCATTTAAAAACTGAGGAAGGAACACTGTCAATTCCAAGACCTTTTTTTTGAATGCTGCAAAATAAATGCTGTGCTTAGCTGATGAAAAGATTTTTAAAAGAATCAACACAGAACTTCCAGAACAAGTTCATTCCTTATTATATAATTCTGTATAATGTTTAGCTCTTCTTGGGGCATCCAGCAGAGAAATACACTTAAACTTGAATTGTTCTCTATGTATATCCATGAAATCTAAATCTTCCTCTTGATTTAGTCATCTGCAATGCAAGTATATATTACAGACCATCTTATCTGAACTGATCTTCAGTGATACTTTCAAGGAATAAGGCTGATTACAAAAGGTAACAAGAAGTTTTGTTTCAGTTGAAACTTAGTTGTCATGAACAAGCTCATGGGGTAGTTAACATGGATACTGGACAGAAAGCTAAGAGATGCTCATGAAAGCATTCCTTAAGTGAACCTTAAAGACACAAAGTACCAAACAGTCTACAGTGCAACTGCCTACAAAGTATTTACCTGTTGGCCTTGAGGACTCTGCAAAATCTGTGCAACAGCAGCAAGGGTATCTGTGTTAGCAATCTGAGATACCCAAGGATCAGGTAAACTCTGCACCACATTGGCTGGGGTAACTGGAGTCACAGGGGTTCCTAAAAAAGAGAAAGGCCAATATTCCAAAGTATTTTAACATACAGAGTTTAAAAAACCATTAGAGAATAAAACCCCTTACATTATTCAATACTGAGCAAGAACTGTATCAATATCAATTGAAACCATTTTTGTGACATACATAAAGAGCACACAGAAGTCACATAGGCTCACATCAACATTCCTCAACTAGTAGAATTACTTTGTGTTCATGTAGTTCACAGGTCTTTCCACTACTGACCTTTGAGGACTCTAACAAAAACACTGATGATGACAAAATAAATAGGCTTCACACAGTATTCCAAATCATTTAGTGGAACTTATATATACCAAAACGTAACTGTTAGCAATCTACTCAGTCTATTAGTCCAAATCTTACTTGACTCACACTTTATCCCAGAAGGAGCCTTAAGGACTCTACTAAAAATTTCAACCTGCATCAGCTGGATTTATAAGGATTGCTCGTTCCATCGGGTATTTTCTCAGATAAAATTCTGAGACTAAATCAGCCATCTGATAATTAGTTTCATGCCATAATTCAGAAAAATCCTTTATCCCTGCAAATACTTCTGCATTTAGCTCGCAAGTAGAGATATGCTTATGAATGCTGAATATCAATGACTAGAGTACTGTTTTAAAAGTCAATTTGCATCAGAAATTGAGAAAACATTACAGTAGATCTATGATTTTAACAATTTAATGTAGTCAAACTAATGAAAACAAAAAAAGTGAGTTAGAAGACGCAGTAAGGCAATCCAAGAGCTGAAACTTTCACACATCCACTTTCCCAATGAACACTAAAGTGGATTTGTTGGACAAATCCACCTTTTCAGCACAGGATCAGCAAAGGGTGGGTGACAGAAGCAGGACAAAAGCAGGTGCCAAAACCCAATCTCTATATGGACAATTAACCATACATCTCAACCTTGAAAAACAAAATCACCACAAAGTGAAGAAGTTGAAAATCCATTTCCCTGCCTATGTAAGTCAGGAAGATGCTCAGAGCACAAATCGTATCTGCATCTATAATAATGTTAGCATTTGGTAGCTTGGGACATGCTCCAGAAGAGTTTTTTGTCTGCGAGATTCTCCACCATGATTTTTGGCTCCTATACTTCAGATCTGAGGGAGAGGGAAGTATGTCACTGGCTACAGCCTATGTTGTCAATGTGGATTTTTTCTCCCTGAAATCATTGTCTGTTGGCCAACAAAAGTAAAAGAGCACTGTCTGATATTACCCAGCAAGCACAGTCCTACAGACAGAAAAAAGCTACTGATGTATTCTCTTTCATTTGTCTCAACTTTGGCACCACTAATTAACAAAGACTGTATCAAGTGCTGTGCTGGGTTTTTAACTGTTTGTGATTTACCATTTTGACTTTTGAGCACAAAACTAGGTCTTACTGCACTGCTACTGCCTCTGAATGTATTTATAACACACAACTGGAAAGCAAACACAACAGACTGCCTCCTGGTTTTGCTGTTGCCCTGATCTCGACAGTGGCTATAATATACTTCTTCCTAGCATTCATTTGATTTGTCTAAAGGAAACCAGTGAGATACTTCAGCATGTTAACAGCCAACATACCAAAGTTTACAAAAGCATATACTGATTCAAAGCAGGACATTTTTGTTTACCTGGTGTATTGTTGCTCATAGCAGCTGTAGTACTGGGCAAGACAGGTGCCCTGATCTCGACAGTGGCTATAATATACTTCTTCCTAGCATTCATTTGATTTGTCTAAAGGAAACCAGTGAGATACTTCAGCATGTTAACAGCCAACATACCAAAGTTTACAAAAGCATATACTGATTCAAAGCAGGACATTTTTGTTTACCTGGTGTATTGTTGCTCATAGCAGCTGTAGTACTGGGCAAGACAGGGGTCACAACGAGGAATTCCTTCCTGCCATATCCAAGAGAGGCTGAATAATTTCACTCTTGAACACGTTATTCTTCTGCCATAAATTTAGTACTCTAACAATTTTACTCTATAACGAAGAAAGGACAACAAAAGACCTGAGTCATGCTTATCTTTCTTGGCATTCTATATCATTGACTTCATTAAGAAATGGCATTGCTAGTTAACAGCAATGTCAGTCTGTCTAGATTGAAGCATCTTTAGATTTGTAAACAGAAAGAACCGTAAGAACAGTTGTACTGGGTCACACCAAAGATGTGTAAGCTGTGAACCTGAGGCTGACCCCAGGCAACAGTCAAGACCCACTACGCACACAGTGACAGTGTTCTCTTAAGCTCAAATGAAATCTAGTAAAACAAAACAAATGTATCTGGCTCTTTTGTACCTTTACTTGTGCAAGAGGATATGGAGGGAAAATGACTTTATGGAAGCATTTTAAAGAATTACTAATAATTAAAATAACTAATTATTAGTCTCTTTAAATTTTTATAGCCAACATATATGAATGCTGCTCTGATCTACTAATGAATCAAAATCATTTGCGTCCACTGAAAAATACACATATACTAATAAGACTGCTAAATATTTTTATTAGGAAAGCAGTTTGATATTTTGCAATCTCTCCTGATGAAGTGCCGAATTTAAAAATTTAAACTGGAACACAATTACCTGCTTACTGAAAATACATAGTAATATCAAAAAATGCACATCATGGGGAAGGAAAAAAAATAATCAAAACTTCGACTTCATACAATTCCATTAGCTGTAACTCATCTTTCAACTTGCATTTCTATCACACTTCTATTTCAATAGATGCATTCTATTACATCATAAACAGGTCACTGCTTAGATCAGCTTCCAAATGTTTTCTTTGCTAAGTATCCCTTCTACCAAAAGGTAAGATTTTGCTTTATTTGGTGGGAAAAAAAGTTAGCTGTATTACCAGGAGCAGAAAATTCTTCACAGGATGCTCGCTGTCACAAAGATGGTTTAATTACCTGAATTCTATAAAACATGAATGTAGAGTACCTAACCACAGTGTTCAAACCAACAAAAAGTAAGTCTGTTTGCCCTGAACTCCAAGAGGATACTTAACGTTAATAGAGAGAAGTGCTGAATTCTCACTGAAGGCTTCCACTCAGCATTAAGGTATGCAAGGCTTTTTTCTTTCAAAGTTTGTTTCATAAACAGTCCTTGACAAGTACATCAGAGGCTCTAACTTCCCTCTTCCATCCACAACAGAATATAAAACTGTTTCTGTGCTTTGGTATCTATTGCCCCCGTGCACTTTCCCTGAGCCACACTAAGGAGTCAGCGGGGTGTTTGCATTGTTACTTTAAGTGAAATGCTACTGCACTTCTGCTTGACTTAAAAACAAATTTCACATACAGAGATAAGCATTGTGTTTCTCCATTATGCCTTTGAATCAGATTAAATATCAAAGTGCTTTAAACCAGGTATGTATCTTGGTCTCTGACAGCACAATTTTTTCCTGGGCGAGATATAGGGTAACTACTTTCAGATCACAAAGACCTTACAATACTGAATCCACAAGCAGCACAGCAGCAACACTTTAGATTGCAAAATACACTTTTCCCTAACTGAGGTGAAAAATATCCTAGAAATGCACTCGACAGAACTTCTGTGGACCCTAAATAGACTATCCCTCTTCACATCAAAAACTCCTAATGCAATGTATTAATTGCCACGAATTTAAATATCACGGGATAAGTGGTCTTATTTCTTACCCTACAATAAAATTACTCTGTATTTTTTAAAACCAGACACAAACTGAGTACTTGCACCCATCCGTGTTCTAGTCTCTTCTTCTTCAGTTAGTAAGACTATTTCTGTATTAAGTGTATTTTAAGGAATACAACTAAATGAATAGAAAAGTAAGTTAACTATCATGCCTATACATATGTAAAACACTGTGAAATAGAAGCAACACAAGTTAATAATGCAGATAACCCAAAACTAGACTGAAAAAATATCATTTAACTTAAATAACCTATTCAACAACACTGCAGAATTCGGCAGCAGAGAAGAAGACAAACGTCCTTAGCAAAGTTCTTCCAACCAAGTAAAATTTGCTGCTCCCAACTTATTTTCCTGCAGAGGTCCTAACTACTCTAAAAAGGCAGGAATCCTAAGACAAACCAGTGGCTGAACTTGCCTTAATCACCTTCCATGGATGCCTTGGGTTTTCAGATCTAGTTGAAAACCACAGCTGTAGGGTTGCATGTAACGATTAAAAAATAACCTTTCCCTTCCAGCTGCGTCCTGCCTCGCTTACTACTTTACTCAACGACTCTATTACATGAATTTCGCTGAAGACAAAGCCCTTAGCATTCTCCATCTTTCTGTAGTTATTTGGTGAGAAGAAACACTAGTCATTGTTAAGATCAGTGATAAACATGAAGGAAGTTACACTGACTGCACTTTGCTATTTCTTGCCAACCTTTTAGAAACAGAACTTGGTAGCTATCTTGACTCCAGTGATTGAAGGAACAGCCAGATATTGGGTCAAATTATTCCAAGTTACACCTTAACTAGCTGGTGGTTGATCACAGAATCAAAGGAAAGATCAACTTTCCAAAAGTCTAACTAATCTCACTGGATATGTCTTCTCCTTCCCTACATTCAGTCAAGAAAAATTAAGATATACACATACATGTGCACATCTATAATTAGGTCCCCTCCAGCAAGCAGAAAGTAAGATCCAAATCTCTATTCTTCATAGATAACACACTAAAGATTGCTTTAATTAGAAAAATCTGTACCTTGTCATCCCCAGGACAACGGTACAAGTTCTGGAAAGTGCTGATGATGTTATTGCTGAATCTTGGAGCAAACACATCCTTTTCTTGTCCAAACTGATGCCGGGACTGTCTCACAATGGAGTCAATGACATACAGACCAGGTACTTTGTATTCTGGTTTGCACTATAAAGAATCATAATTTAAAATAAGTATATGTGAAAAATAACTAAAACCATTAGTGGCAGAGTAAATATGAACAGTTCTCTCTAATTTTTAAATGGGTCCAAGTATTTACTAGAATGTTCTCTATTTAATAAATTGTCCTGCAAAATGAAACTTTCTCAAAAACATCGAACCTTTAATGCTCAAATTACCATATCTACATGCATTCTGCAGATATGCAAATGGTGTAAAATCAGTTTCCTACCACTAAAAAAAATTAACTTTTTAAACCTAGTTATTAAAAAAATTAACACACATATCCTTTTAAAATGTACACTCCATTTTCAGAGAACAGCATAAAGCATGACCAAATTCCTAACAGCACATTTGGACTAGCTGTAAATATAATTAAAGATATTTTTGTCCTTCTTTATGATCAAAATCAAGTTAAAATTTGTTTACTCTGTTTTACATTATTGTAATTAATGTGTGTTATATCCTCCCCTGCAGAAGAAAAACATATTTATGTAGACATGTGTTTGGCTGAGAATATACCAGCAATACTTATTTAGAACTCTGGAAAACTTGCATAATTTACAAACAGCATAATAATAAAGCACGTCTGCTAACGACACCACTAATTACTTAGGCAATTCAACTTTCTTAGCAACTAATGCTAAATTTTTTGCCTTTTAATTGCAAAGTAATTACACCACATTACTGCATTCAGTTTTAAGACAGAAAGAAAAGTGGTCCAAAAATATAATGAAGTCATCACCAGATTATGACATGATTCACTTAATGATTATTGGTTGTACACAGTTATCACACAAGGTATTATGAAAAACATGAAAAATGACCCATTCCCTCTCTGGTCCAGGTAGTCTATAAACATATTCTGCAACACATTGAATTAAGAGTCTCTAAATACAGTGCCAAACTCTTCAGAACATTAATTTTACTACAGCCTAGATAAACTTTCTCTTTTGAAAAGTGTGGATTTGCTGATATTTGCAACCTTGAGAAAGCATTTCTTTAGGCTCTAAACATGGTTCAGTGTATTTAAGTGGGGCATTCTTTAAGAACGTGTGTGGCACCTTTATAAGAGTGTATGTGCATTATTAAACTTAAATTGGATATAATACACTGTCTTCAGAGAATCACTTCAAGGTATTGCAGCTACTGAAATTTTATCTAAATTATTTTTTAAGAAGAGTATTCTGCATAAAAAACAGACAGGTATACAATGTTCACAATATTCAAATTAATAAAACTCACAGATATTTAATAAGAAAACTCAGCAAATACACTAGGTGAAGTATTTATACATGTGGCACATAAAGAAAGCAAAATATGATAATTAACATAATAATACAGATTATATAAAAGACAATAAAATACAAGTGAAAAATTAAAAGAAAGAAGAATTAAAACTGGGGTGGTGAGTCTGAGTGTCCCTCACCGCGGGTGAGACAGCTTTTACACACAAATATTTACTTGTTTGCTGAGTGAGTAATCAATAAGGTAATTTGATTACTCAAAGAAAGGAAGTCTGGCTCTCCAATGGAATAACCTTACATATATGAAACGTGGCCATTTGTCCCCTAAAGTGATGTTTCGCCAGAGAATAGACAGTCAACCGAAATGAAAACAGACCAGTGAGTTGTGGCACAAAATGAACAGTGTCATGCACAAGTTTCAGTAACCTCATGAGATTAATTCTGAAGAAAGAAGATATTGGAGGTGTAAAGAATCAACAGTAAATTAATTGAGATGGCAGTGACATCACTCTGGACATGTCTAGGGCAGATTTTAATGGAAGATGCAGTTTTCTTGAGCTTTAACCTGAAGTGACTGCCTTCATAAAAATATCCAATTATCTTCCAAACATACAATTTAAGTCCTTAAATAATCAAATGCCTAGTTTTCATTCACTTACCTATCATTCTACTGAAGTAAGAAGTCATTATTTTATGAATTGTGTGTTTCACTAAACTGTTCATGAAATAGTGAAATAACCCTCATCAAGACTACCAAAAGGGAATCACGTAATCCAGAGTGATCATTAGCAAGGTTATCAACAACATACACCTGCCTTCTCTAACCAGCAATGAACAGTGCAGAACTCCCTCACCAGGTAGCACTGGACACTGAAGCCAAATACATCAAAATAACACATTCTTACTGCCTCATGGAAGGGCCACATTCCCATTCCTGACAAACTGCCATTCTTTCATTTAGAGGATAAAACTTTTCTCATGCCTCTGAATACAGAATTGCCAATCGCAGCCATTGCAACTGAAAAGAAATATCTGGAACTCAGGCAGTTCTGAACTAATTTTGGGATGTGACTGCAAAGTTCTGCTGATCAGAGATGGGCAAGATGCATATGTATACGTGTTCTTCTCCCCGTGTCTACCTGTGGCAGTAAACAGGGATATTGATCCATTTTCTCAGAAGTGGAAGAAGTCACAGGTGATGGCCCAAAAGACAAAAAACTTGCAGTGTTGGTAATGTATACACTACTGGTCTTTGCTACTGCCTTGAAACATATGTATGACAACTTTTCCACATAGGACTTAAGTACTGGTACCTAAATAATTTATCCATGAACGGTTCTGAGACAGTTAAAAAGACCAGACTGAAGCTGAACCCTGTTTACACTGTCCAGCCACCACCAAAAGGCATGGTACATGTGCTGGGCACCAAGGAACAAAAGTTTGAGGAAGGCAGGTTACTGACATACAACAGTCTAGACTGCTTTGCAAAAAAGAAAACAGAAGAAAAATTGCATCCACCATTTCAACATTAACAGCCTACCTTCTCTAGCTTGCTGATCAAAATAAAAAGACAATTTGATAATAACTTACTCCAATTTTCAACAACAGAAGAAATTCAGTACCAAAACGACAAACTGAACAATCAGGTACAATGCAGACAAGCAGGGAAGAGTCACAAACTGGAATTTCCAACTGGAGGCAAAATGAAGTTTTACCTAATAACTAACTATTGCAAGAAAAGAAACTGCTATAAAACTCTTCGTTATTCAGAATCTTTAAATTAATACTGTATATTCCCAAAACATAATTCTAGTCTAGCCATAAAAATATTTTTTTGTTTTAAATTACTCTCAGGAGCCACCAACTGAAACGTTACACCTCCTACTACAAAAAAAGATGAGGCTGAATCGTCATCTTCCCTTCAGCTTTCAAATCAAAGGGAAACTCTAGCAGAAAAGCAAAAGCAACTGTCACTTGCCAAACAACTGTCAATTGTTTTGCTGTTAGTTGTTCACATGGGCTACAATGACAGCCTCTTTTAACGTTAAATGAATGCATACAGAAGTAGTCTTAGCACACACAGTGATTCAGATCAAAGAACAAAATGAGAACAAGTATTTTTCTTTCTGCACCGCGGGTTATGATCAGCTACTGATTACTCGCAGAAGCTGAATGTGACTAAACCCAGAAATAAATTAATATATGATAAAAATATTAATCCATATGTGTACCTAAAACCCAACCACGTTCAATACTCTCTAATCCAAAATGAAGAAAATTTTCTCAGTGCTAACACAGAACACCCATGACTGACTTACCTTTTGAATGAATTTCTCAACACTCTGTACAACATGCTTGTAGAACTGAAAAATAAAATAATGTTTCAACAGGGGAGAAAATCTGAGGATGCATATACTTGTTTAAGTATATTGATAGCAAAACCAAAAGCAGAAACTTTGGATGATTAACCAGCAATCCAATACCTACAGCTGAGTATGCAGTCTTCCTATGAGCATATAAAAAAGCTACTATCACTTCTTCCTGCCTTCTGAAGGTTGTTTATGCTGGATTTTTGAAACAATATGTTCTTATTTTGTGAAAACTAAGAGAATAATATAATTGTTCCTTCAAAAGCATATGGCTATTTCACTGCACACGACTGAAGACTCGGGCTAATGTTACTAAACATAGCACTTCTCTGCATTTCATTTATTACAGATTATTACAAGAGGACCTTGTAACATCTATTAAACACTTTTTCATTAAAGTTGGCCTGTGTTTTGTGGGGCTTTTCTTAAATCTCACACATCATCACAATGGCTCTACATCATCACATTAACTGCTCTACACAACTAAATGTTGTTATTGGCATTATAAGAGTGGAAGCAGGATTTCAAAGTTGAATACATGATAAAACATTTTGGTATCATTTACATTAATTAATAGAACCATCTACTATAATTTACTATTTTTTTATGTTCAATACAAGTTTTTAGCATTTTCATTATCCTGAAATGCATAAGCTTTAACTTACATAGGCACACTTAAGAAAGCCAGTGCATTTCACTCTTCTATCATCAAATTGCTCTCTCCCAATTATACAAAACACCGATATGGATTTCATTATCTGAAAACATATCTGCATTCTCAGCAGAGAAATGTAGATAGGAAGAGCCTCAGCTTGGGCTTTTTTACTTTTATACTATCCTCTTTTCCACCTTTGCAGCTTTCACTGAGTTTCCATTTGTTTTAACACTTAACACTAATGCCATAATTCTTTCCTTCATTCTATTTCAGTGCCATTTTCTGCTGCTCCACTGCTGTTTGGCAATAGTTTCATTTTGTGGCAGGAATAGTCTTTAATGAGTGTACTAATGCTAAAACTTAAAATCAGCATCCAAGCAACATAAAAGCTGAAATGTATGAACAATATCCACAAAAAGGAATGCTAGGAACTTAAAAAAATGAACAGTTGCACTGATCCAAAGGCATGCATATATTATGTGGTGGGAGTGGGGGAGAATTGTAGTTTTATATTTATTCATCTGTTCCCAGGCATGTCAGTGTTTCCTATTTAAGCTGATGAAAAAAACCTGTCTTTCAGATCTGATAGAAGAGTCAAGTTGGTATAATTCTTTCTCACATATGACAACCAGCAAATGAAAGTCACACAACAAATTAAGCCTTCTGCTGCACTCCAGAAAATCCTCTCACTATCACATTTGATCATAGCTTGGAAATTGTACACACTACAAAGGAAGGGGAAAGTTCTAAAGCAAATTCTTTACACTATACAATTATTTTGACGCATATGAGTAATGTAAAGAAGGTCAAAAGAAGTGAGTCTATTTCTTACCTTTATAGCCTTGATTGCTGCCTTGGTGATCTGTGTCATTTTAGCCTTAGAAATGGGTGGCTTGTAATCATTTAGCGAGTACAACTGACAATAAAAAAAAAGAAGTTACCAGAAATGTATTCTGCAGTTGTATGCAGTATAAAAATGCATTATATTTCCACAAGACAGCGCACTTTAGTTTCCATTAGATTTTACATATTATGAAAGAAAAAATAAATAAACTCAATAAATTATAATGTAAGATTCGAAATGCTTAGAAGAGAGCAGATTTTTCTTTGCAATGGTCCCTAAATACATCTAGCTTTATTAGCACTAAATACAGCAGATACGGCAGGTGAAGTTACAAATTAAATACATGCAGTAGTTCTCATTACATTTTCCAGAGCAAAAGCATTAATGTACCACCTTTATGGAAGTATAACAAAAGCTTAGCTGTGAGAATGAGAATGTAGCAATTTTGCCACTTAAAACACACTGAAAAAATCACAGACTTCATTCATTCAGTGCATTAGCTCAGAAAAGTAATATAGCAGAAGTATTACAAATGCTTAAGAAAAATCCAGCTGGGTTCTCGATTTTAAACACAGCTTCTTAACTTAATTAATACCTAACCACCAAAACAACCACAGCACACAGGTATTGGAGTTTTTCTCCCTGGATGCACTATTAACTCTATTCTTTTTATTAGTACACACATCTCCTAGCAGTAGCAACCCAGCACGCCAAGTATTCATCAGAAATTTGCTACACAGTGACAACAGGGCATGAACTACATTCACAGCTATGACTGATAAGGGGTAATTGGAAGCAACTCCTTCCTTCACACTGAGACAGGACTCCCCTGTCCAAGGCTATTTACTTGCTGTGAAAACCTCAGATTATTCACAATATATGACTTTGAACTAAATGCTGCTCTTTTCTCCTTCAACTCTAGGTGTTAGCAGACAAGAGACTGGCTGGGATTTACTACTTTCATACATAAAAAGACCAGACACAAAATGCTAAACCAAATTTAAGGATATTCTTGATTTAACTTAAACTGTATTTTTGTTCACAACACACATGTTGGGAAGTACATTAGTTAAAAAATAGATCCCTGAAAATGGGAATGACCATCCATAAACAATTTTCTATTTCCATCCTAACAACAGGAAGAACTGAAGTTCTTCCTTAAATGGTCATTGAAACAGAAGTAAAGCCAAAAGCCCTCTCTCCACTCCTACTACACAGCCTGAGGATTGTAACATCGAGCCAGAATAATATCCATACAGATACTAACTTCCTAATATTTGCTTAATTTGTGGCAGTTAGCTCAGAAAACATAATTCAGAACTGTTTACATTTAATAAAGTAAAACATAATTATAAACAGACTCACACAGTGGAAAGGATTAGACAAACTTAAATATGGGTCATGCTTCCCCGAGTTGCTTATAATAATTTATCACCCTGAAGTTAATACTTAGATATTCTTCTTTCATATCTGAGTTTCCAAGAGACAGGGATTTCTTCTCCCTGGAAACATGAGATGCTTTCCCCCCCCCCCAATCTTTTTCTGTCAACAACAGTTTTAACTAAGACTTTGCATAGCTGTCAAAAAGCAAACTGAAAAAAAAGTTGGTCTGTCCAAGCATAAGTGTCTGTCTTCTCAGCTTGAAAGGATTTCCATTAAAACTGTGAAATTATAACCAGTTCACAGCTAGACATCCACTTTTAAAACAACTGTTACTACTTCTCACTCATGCTAATTGCCATTGCAAAATATTCTGAATCACTTACACGCTGCTTATACAACAAAAATCAATACACAGATATATAAAGGCATTTCACCACCATGGGGGAAAGAGAGAAAAGAGGCAAAAAATCAGGAGTCTCCAATCAGTTTCTTCTCTGGTTTATACTGATAGTTCACTGCTCCCCTTCCAGTTACTCTTCCAAGTGCTTATCAGACTGTGGGTCACTCAGCCTGGCTACTCTTTGGCTGAATGATGTGCAACTACAGCTAAGACCACTACAGGGCCAGAAACACTTGGCTTACATTCAGTCTCTTAGCAAAGTCAGTTTGGGTATTCCTAGTCAGCACTCTCAGAAGCCTGAAACACTAGGTAATAAAAGCAGCTCACAGACATGTGAGCAAATATGGAACCAGCCTAGATTCGAGAAGCCACCTTGCCAGTCTGAAAACGGTTCCAGAAGAGATCAGCACAGTAACTCCTTCACCTATGGCATACACAGCTGTAAGGAGGCAGAACCACTGACTCACATAGATATGCCTCAACCATACCTGACCAGTCCATCAGCTTTGAACTAATCAGGGCACTCATGGGGCAGTTCAAAGTATCAAGAAGGCTACTACACAGTGCTGGGAAACATGCAAGAGTTGCACATGACTAATTCTGAAACATCAGCTGTGTGCAGTCAGGTATCTTAGTACCATGCCCCCAGAACATGCCAAAAACTGACAGGGCAACATGGGCTGCTGCTAACATCTCATTACTTTATTCCAAGGTGCAGAGGCAAATTTAGCATTAAGGACAGATAATTCAAGGTAAGGAAAGAGGGGGGAAAAAAAGAGAGAAAAATAAACCAAACCAACCCACAAAAAAACCCAAAAGAAGGCAAAATTCAGAACATACTTCGGCAGACAGGCTTTTAGTACAATGGATGTATCTGTTAAAGGTTTTGACAGCCATTTAAAGGAAACACAAGTCCCAGATTTAGCACCTGGAGGAAACCAAGAAAAGAAATCATTCTTCTAAATTATTTTTCCTGAATTGTCTTAAAGAAACTTTCAATTTCCTATAAAATGTTTCAGTTTTAAAAGTACATTCACTTGGAAAAACATGGTGATTGCCCTGACCAGGTGCAGGAAGACCTTGCGTTGGGCCTTGTTGAACACGTGGCTGACATGGGCCCTCTCCCCAAGCCTGTCAGGGTCCCTCTGGAAGCATCCCTTCCCCAGAGTCTATCAACTACATCACAACTTGGTGTTATCTGCAAAATGGCTGAGGGTGCATTCAATCCCACTGAATATGTCATTTAAAAATATATTAAATAGTATCAATCCCAATATGGACCCCTGAGGGACACTACTTGTTACTGGTCTCCATTTGGACACTGAGCCATTAACTGCAATTCTCTGGATGCCAATATCCAGTCAGTTCCTTATGCATCCAACAGGCCAGACATCAAACCCACTTTCTCTTCTGCTAGGCTGACTAGAGAAGCAAGACTTGGTTCCTCTCTAGTAATGAAAATGTAGGTCTTTCATCTAGCATAGATGATTTTTTTAAGACTCTGGGCATTTGAAGAACAAGAAAGTGTAAATACATATATATTATTTTTAAAACTTGTGATTATATTCTAGCTCATGTTTTCTTGTATGCTCTTTTGTACAAATATATAGTCAAAACAGTTTGCTCCCATTATTTCTTGATCTTACTTTTGTCAGGCATTCATGCTCATTGGCAAAAGATAACTGCTTGCCCTTGCATATATATATATATAAAAAGGGCATGGGGAAGAGTGGAAGTGACCATGCAGTCTGGCTGGTAATGTACATGTAAAAGATAATGCAATCAAGTTTGATAAACAAACTGGAGAAAGCATGAAAATCAGCCCCTTTTGGAAGAGAGAAGGACTAGCAGATCTATTTGAGTGCTTCTCCAGAAGAATCAGCACATAGAGAAGGACTCAGGAAATAAAACCCTACAGAAAAAGAACCCTCCCCTTCTCTTTTCAGGCCTACACACTAAGGAAAAACTGTGGAGACTTTCCATACCAGAATCCTCCTTAAGCATGTTTACAAGAAGGTAAAGAACACACTCACAATGTCAGTAATAATGAAGTACTAGAACAGAACTCAAGAATGAAAGACTTAGTAGCTGTGATTTGTGAATTATTTAAAACAGTCTCAATCTTGCAACTCTAAGAGACAGGAAAAGCAACATGAATTTCTGCCAAGGGTTCAAGGGGAGAATTAGGAAACAATGGATCAAATAGATTAAATATTTGAACCAGAAAAAAAATGGTAGAAATTACTCACAATAAAAGAACTAGTGGGCATGCAGATAATTCCACACAACTTTTGCAAGGAAAAGCCACATCTCAGTCTATTGCTCTTCTCTGAAAGACTCAATGAGCACACTGAGGAATCACTGAGAAGTCCACCTGGACTGCCAAAGCACACTTACCAAACATCTCTCACAAAAGACTCCAAAGAAACTAAGTTCTCCTAAACAGGCCCTTTCATGACAAATAACTTCACCAATTACTCCTTAAAAACAGCCAGCAAACAATTTGAATAAACAGTAATTCTGTGTATAGTAAAGGGAAGTCTCAACAGAGTCCCACCTGTGCCTGTGCTGTCACCTATATTCTGGATAGGACAAAGTCATATCAAAAGCTGCAGAGGAACACCAGTGACACTACCGAGTAATAAAAAGGCAGATAAATCAAGCATGAATACACATGAAGTAGCAGACACTGGCTTTGAAGCCATGCAGGAAAGGGATCTGCTGATATATTTCGTAGAAGACATCAACCCAAGAGTAAACCAGTAATATCTTTGCTGCAGTAAATGCAGCAAATGGACTTTCAGAACATTATTTTGGTTTTTGTACTAAGCTACAGGGTACTCTCAACTTCTCAGTACTTCTGGAAGTTCTGCCCTCACCCTCTAATCTCCAAAGCAGGCATGAAATCATTAGGGATAAAGCAAACTATGGAGAAGCCTTCAAGTTTAGACTCTTCAGCCTGCAAACTGTATTACTAAGGGGATGGCATTTATCAACACAATCTGAGTAGAGGAGATCAACTGGGATGGATGGAACCAAAGGCGCACACCAAATGAAATGAGCAGGGAACAAGCAAGACTCGGGCTGGTGGATGTGGCTCCAGACTGCCCAACGTGGTTCTCCTTAACCTGAAGGGCAGCTCTGGCACACCTCAGAAGGACCTGACTCACTCCTGAACTATTACCACCAACTTGTTAAGTCTGTACCCTGATACCATAATGAAACACACCTACTCTTTTAAATAACTGTATAAATTACAGTCAGCTATTTCTAGGCTAGTATAAAATTCAGCTTTCCATTTAAAAGACCTTATTCAAATGAAGTTTGAGCCTTATCACATCAGGCAGTAGCATTTTTTTCACAATAGAAAAACAATTCATTTTAGAGGGTCGAAAGTGAAACATTGTAATCTTCAAGTGGCAGATAAAACCAGAAGTTTCAGAGGTTTTGAAGCATGCTAGCCACATTTACAATACGAGCTGGAAGAACAAAGCAAGGGAGCAGACACAGAAACCCTTAAGCAAACTTTAAAACCCCATGCTTTAGAGCTGAGCTATCATACAATTCTATAAATTATAAACTAACTCTGCCATTCACTAGCAATTCACCTGCTTTTCTGGATAAACATCAACTCATAAAACATTTGCCCAAAAAGACAAAATTGATCAGTATTTCTTTACATGTTTAATTACTAATGAAAGATATCTGGCCACCAACTAAACTTGTTTTATCTAGTTATCTTCCCAAGTTCCCTCGTGAAAGGATTTGCACAGTGAAAGTATTTGCATCATTTTTTAAGTGAAAACCCAGTAAGTACAGAAAATTGCTGCTGAAATCTGAGACACCACTGTGGAAAGCACCATGGTTTGGAGCCTCTTTTAAAGTGTACAGTAAGAATTTCTCTCCACACTGCATATCTATCACCAGTTGATGATATACATACATATCAAAATCTAATTTTAAAACCACCTTACATGTCAATGGATCAATTTAATTTTCCTATTCATTACGTAATTGATTTTTCACCAGAAAGTAAAAAGAATATGCTAATCTAAATAAGACCAAAATTTATCTCCCAACTATCCTAGTAACTACGGAGGAGAAACAGTCTCCTGGTATTTGCCCAGAAAAGAGTACTGCTGCAAAAAGTTGCATATTCACCCAAGTGTCATTCCGACACAAAGGCTCTCCTGAGAAGTCACCACAACACAAACACATCGTTCAGGAGAATGCTGCTTCAGGGAGATGGAGTGACTTGAACAAACTGGAAGGTTAAATCCTGATTAAAACTCCCCAAATTGTATATATTCATTAAAAAATTATACAAAGCTTTGTTTTGCAGTGTCCATTCTTGAACTATGGCACATTACTCTGAAAACTAAATGTGAGACATTCCCCCTCTAAATGCAGATAGCAACACTGCACAAGGATAAGGAAGGAACAAAGACTAAACTACAGGATAGGGTGGGCTGTGAGGGAGTGAGGCAAGTGTAACACAATCGGTGACAAGTCACAAGGAGTTTTACTGTACTGGTAAGAGGAACCATTTCCAAACTGTTGGCTTAGGTTTTGAAAAAACAAGTGTTAAATAATTAAGTTAAAAAGAACATCAACGCAGGCTTCCCATATGACCTTTGGGGAGTAATTTCATTTTTCTCTATGAGAAAAAACATAGCCAAAGTAAAGAAAAAACTTTCAAGTTACTGTAAAGAGTGTCAGTGTTTCTTACAACTCAGCACACTTAATGAATATACATTTGATTCCAGTGTCAATGAACAATTAATGATCTATCAGTTTTTTTCTAGAAAGCTCTGGACAAGACTCTATAATGCTTATCTCAAGTATTCTAGATGACTGAACATGCTCAGCTCTAAATCCACAGTCAACAATGGAAACTACAAGATATAAATCAACATTAATCTTCTCAACCCATTTATAGCTAAAGAAAACACCAGATCAAATTTACAGTGAATTCATGAGGGGGAAGCTGTTTCGCTGTTTTCCTGTATGACAATTCCATCCAGCCATGCCCTACACACACTGACATTTTGATAATTAGGTGGGGGGCAATCAATAAACCATTGATAGAAGTATACATGTTTAATTAAACACTGAATATAAATCCAGTGAATCCTTAAAATGAAGGCTTGAATCTGAATGGCACTTGGGGGACAAAATGAATCAAAAAAGATATGTTTACTACAAATCCTAATCTGTCTCAATAAAAGCAATTCCCAGGGTCATGATCTTGCAAGTGAAAATTGGATGCCAGCCAAATTTCCATGGAAAGCACATAATAGCTTATTACATACATAGCATTGAAAGTCAAAGTCAAAGTAATAGCTAGTTTTACGAGTTGATTCTATGACCATCTCTAAACCTCTTTTGCTACTATCTGAATTGCAAAAAAGTATGTTGCTATAAGTTTTTATCCTAACTTAACTGTACATAAATGTAACAGAGAGACACAGAGGGTCAAATTTGCATCGTATCTCTGATACTCTCCGTAACTCCTCCACATGTCTCTTTAGTAGGGTGTATAACAGCTAACCAATCCACCTTGAAATCACACCTCAAAAAAAATTCCTATTCAAGTGTGCTTCACTCCCCCAATTCAACCTTGGGTCACAGCAAAACAGTAGCATGAATGACTTTCTGCCATAGGAAGGTGAACACCCCAGTATGGGAGCTGATATTGTTAACCAAGACTACTGCTTAACAGGATTGTAAATTGGAAAATTCACAGTGGAGGACTTGGGACACAGAGGATCAGGTGTGTTCAACGATCCTGACTCCTGTCCCTTCCCTGGGAATGGTGGAATACCCTCACTTACCATATGTATATCAAATATACCATGTTCCTTTTCCAGATCCTACAAAATGTCCTGAAATTGCTTACACAGTCCCCTTTTTTAATTTACCCTCCACACCCAAAGCCTCCCCAAGTCTTCCGATGTTCTTGACAAACTTCACCCAGCCCTAGTCAGCTTAGCTATTTCAAGCGCCAAGAAGAGCAGGAAGTTCGGCAACAGAGACCCACCAACTGTTTCAAGCTCCCTGACCTGTCATGTCTCTGGGTGGAGCATTACCAAGGAGCAGCCACTCCCACTTGGACACCATCAAACAGTCATAGTTACTATCAGAACTGCTTTTTTTCTGTCCCTTTCTACCTTCTTGTAATAATTTATTTTTACTTCCTCATTTTTTCTTCCTGTTTGGTTGTTGGGGTGGGGGTGTATCAGGTTTTTTCCCCTCTCCTTTTCTTTGTGATAAAGCTTGGTAGAAAATGTGTTACTGATACATGCCAATAGTTTAGAGGAAACTATTAGAAACAGCATTCAATAGATGATGTTTATAAAAGCAACATACAGCTGCCCTTATAATTATATTTTCTTTTCATATTATTTTATCTACCTGCAACCTACAGCTCAACCATTCCTGAGACAGCACCAAATGATCTTTTTCATAAAAAATCTCTGAATTCCCTCCATGAAGGGCATTCTAATTTAAGTATTTTTAAATGCATGTAAACCTTTAGCATGTCCAACATCTTTTAGCAAAGGGACATAGTTTAATCAAACTGTGCAAAGAACTTCTTTTTCTTGATTTGCACCTGTGCTCATTAGTGACACTGGATTTACCTAGATTCTGCATTGGAAGAAACCCAGTGATTTACCTACCTCTTGCGTATGGCAGTACTAGAGATCCCTATCCCCTCATCTTCCACTCACCTCTGTTCTAGCCTGAAAAGAGTATTAGTATTTAGCAATTTCTCATACAGGCCTGTTTCCATGTCTTTGACTGTTCTGTCCTGCTCTGTATGTAAAGTTCTGCCAACGTGGTCTTGTGAAGTACAAACTATACTGCAAACAGAGTAAGATAAAACAGTACTGGCAGTATAGTGAGTCTCTACTATGACTACTGCTGAACTCTGAACAGACATTTTCATTTCAGTTGCAAGATTTTATTAATGAACAAATGATGTAATTTCAATGCCCATCACTGTGTACATAAAGCCAGGGTTGGCTTTTTCATAGTCCCTAACCTGCACCACCACATTTAACCTGAACTGCAGGCTGCCATCTAACAGCCAGTACAGCAAGGTCCTTTTGCAATACTTCATGGCTAGCCCTTCCGTACCACATCCTGAATAGCTTAATACTGTCAACAAACATTTTTGCCTTGTTATTCTATCCCT
Source organism: Acanthisitta chloris (assembly GCF_000695815.1). Taxonomy (NCBI): domain Eukaryota; kingdom Metazoa; phylum Chordata; class Aves; order Passeriformes; family Acanthisittidae; genus Acanthisitta; species Acanthisitta chloris. Next base: position 12,332 of record NW_008691628.1, on the reverse strand, counting down.
CTTTCACAGCATGTATAAATAAATTGAAATGTACAGATTCTCAGAACAAACTCCTGTAAGATTCCTTGATGAAAAAAGATGATCTATTTCCACACATGAACTTTTCCCCCATGTCCCCTTTTAGCAGTCACCCATCAAGGTAAGGATGCACTCTGCATAGCAATTCAACCTCTTCTCAAACTTCTGCGAATGGATCGACCCAATTATTTTGTGGAAATCCAAGTAACATCCCTGGTTCTTCCTCATCCACATGCTTTCTAATTCTCTCAAAGAACTCCCACACATACATGACATAATTTTCTTTCATAAAAGTCACAGCAATTCCTCCTCATGTTATCATATTCTCCTGTGTAATGTTTCAAACAAATTCAAATTCTTCTATGAACTTCTCGCCACCTCCAACTGAGATATCTTTTGTGTTCTTACATTAGGTAAAAAAAGAGTAATAAAGCCTTAAGACTTCTTCCACACCATGCACTCCATTTCAGTCAATCAATATTATCTGGAAACAGATGGGTAACTGTCCTCACAGGTATTTTCTATGCACCTGTTGGACAACAGGAAAAGTGTTGCTGCCTCACGCACCTCCTTCAGAATTAACAAGTTTCAAATGCAACAAGCTACACACATGAGTAGTTAGCAAATAAAGCTATTCACAATTTTGTATTTTCCTTTATCTGATAAAACAATAAAATGATTTGTACAGCAAAAAAGAATGATATTGAGAGCTAAGAAACTACACAAAAAGGCAGTATTCCAGTGTACATAACAGTTAACAGCATTGTTAATTCTACCTTTCCCCAATATAATTTTAAATAAACCAAGTCCTATTTCTAAATTCAGGGGAAAAAATATGGGCTTGACTGAAGAGTTAATGAACTACATGAATTATATGTTAGGACTGGGGGGACAGCAAAAGATCAGGTTGATGCTAGACATAAAGCAGTGAATTTCTGCTCCGTATCTTTTTCTGCAATTCTGTTAAAAAACAGTCTTCAAACGAAGTCTTACTGAAAGTCAGGGAAATTATCAGCGTATTTCAAATTCTCAGTGTTCAGTAATGCAAACAATAGCTTTATCATTACAACTGCAATTCATAAAGTACTTACAGTTAAATCTATTGTAAAGGCCTGTAAAAACTAAACTCTATTGCAGCAGCTGTAATTTAGAAGGCAGTATACTACACGATGCTAAACTAAAGTCTAAAGTTTCTCAAGTGAAGACCAGGCACAGCAAGCACATGAACTCAGATCCTCTGTGGATGGTCAGACACATGGCAAGTTACTGCATACCTCCATGCAAGGCAATGGCACACTACACTTCTACAAAGCCCAGCACTTAATTCCAAGATCTTTCAGCACTCTTATTCAACAATAAAAGGAAGCCAGACAGCTGTTTCCCTACCAAAAGTCTGAATAAGAAATAGAACAAAGTACTAACTTTATTAAAATACAATCTCATAAGTAATATATCCTTTTTCATACCTCTGCCACATCTTACAAGCACGAGAGAAGAGTGGCTAGGAAATAATTTTTCATATAATTTTGCCACTAGAAGGCTTGAACGCTATGAACACCCCTAGTCTCATCTGATCCAAAGGAAAAGATATTCATATAGACAAATATCTGTAACCCTGATACAGCAGCTGTAAACATTGATACTGATACTCTAGGACTCAGCCTATCTCTTAAGTATGAGATTATGACCAGTGTCAGAGATATCAGTTACACTGATATTTTTACAGTTTTCTCTGGCTGCTACCATGACAATGCTAAAGAGATCAAATAATGACATGATGCTAACCAGCCATCATATATAATAAAAAGTATCTGCAGTTTCAATGCAAAAAAGACAAAATAAATACTTAACAGTCAAGCCTAATACATACTACCTTAACAAACTAGGTTCATTTTTTTCATATTTCAATAGCATTAAAATAAACCAAATCCAATTGTATATACAGAAATAGTCACTTGAATGGCTTACCAAATATTAATATCACCACACTGCAAAGAACAAAAATAGAGTATTGTCAGTTATTGCTTTAAAAAAAGGACATGATAAACAAAATTTTATTATGTTACATTTTACAGACTCTCTTGAAATTTAATCTCATGGAAAAGTTACTTAAATTACATGCCCCCATCTCTCAGTGAGTAGGACTTTCCCTTGATGGCTGATGGGCCTACCTCTGAGAACTGTTATTTACACCCAACCAGCATCTTGTTGCTCTCTGTGCTGCACAAAAAAGTTAAAATAGATACCCAAGATGTGCGTGCAGATTAACCAGAATGGCAGATGCTCCATTCAGCATAAGTTATTTCAGTTTGGATGGAAAACAAGGAAAAGTTCTTTTCTTCAAGTAATCAACCAAGACAATACGAGTTGCCAAAATCCAACATTAAAAATGTACAGAACAAGAGGGCTGCAACTCAACAGCAACTACCTTAATACAACTGTTTTCAAACACTTCAAGTACGTAACATGTGGTCTTCGTTAACAAATTAAAATACTAGTCAATATGCTTGGTATCCAAGTGTGCATGTCCTTTTACTGTTGCATTTCATTGATTTATAAAATAAATTTGTATGCAACCAAGAACACTCACACGAAAAGCTCACCCCCTACGTATCAGCCATATTATACACCAATGTTTATGTTTAAAGAGGCTCTCTAAAGATTCATCCTAACTAATGTATAAGCAACTAAATGAAATCAGATGCAAAGGTAATACAGCAATCGCTCCAGCCCATCAGGTGTTACCACCACTGCCTTTGCATAGTCTTTCTCCTACTTCCTTTGTTTTGAGGAAGCACAATCATGACTTTCAAATACATTGAACCTAAACAATCTGAGATGGAAGAACAAAATTCCATTTTAGTTTTCATACACTTGAGCCAAACAGCCATTTACAACTTTCTTTAAACCTTCATCATTACTACTTTCAACGAGAGCTTCTAAATTGTGTGGGTACAATCTGCTTTATGCAAATAGACTGTGAATGTAAAACTGGAATTTAAAGAAACCACCTGGATACAACTCCAGTCTCCCGCACTGCATACAACTGTGAAACAGATGCTTACTTCAGATAGCCTCTAGAACATACTCCATTTGCTCCTAGCCATTTATAAGCCATAAAATATAATTCCCCTTTTTCTCTTCATAGTAAGTTAGGATGTTTACTGCATGGGAACAAAAAAACTTAGAGAAACCTAACTGGACCGCATAAAATAGCTGAGTTAGAGTGAGCACTTTACTGATGCCCGAACTACCAACAACAGAAAGGAAAGACTGATCAAAAGGTCTAGATAAAAGAGTATCATACAAGAAAACAGAGAAAACATTTCTCTTAATGAAATTTTCTCATCTTTCCTGCCAAACACCTAATTTCCATCACTAACATTTTATCATTATCTTGCAGCTAATTCTAGATCGCCAAGAGGAAAATGGATCATCTTCTGGCACAATGTCAATCCCACTGGTTTCCACGTGTGAGCTTGGGGGCTGCCCACACTAGAGAAGTGCCCTTTGTCCTTGTTGCAAGGACTGGTTTGGTAAAATGTGGCACAACATGGAGTTAAATGCCTCAGAGAAGTCAAACTACAACCACATCTCTACAATTCTGTGATATGAAATATAGGAACAGACCTTAAACATTATGAAAATCAGACTCACACATTTTCTCTGCCAACTCTTTTAAGGGCTCACGACAAAAGCTGTCTTGTCACATTGATTTCAAAATGTTATCTCCCTGGATATGGTTTAAAATCCCCTGCATTCACAATGAAATTTCACGATTTAAAATAAATAAATAGTCATGGTTTATACCAGATTGGATTTCTCCAACCAATGTATTTGTTATATAAATGGTCCTCCTTTCCTGTTAAGTGCTCCACTTCACTCTTCTGAAAATTAAGAAGCAGTGGTTACTACTGTATATCTAGTAATCAAGTTATGAAGATCAACATGTTATCTGAAGCTGTTCCTTTTCGGGTTTAACAAATCAGCTTTGTTTGTTAATATCTATAGGATATTCGGTATTCTCAAAGACTTCAGTCTGATCAGGTCTTTCCACTGGCTTCCAGCAATCTGGTTAATACATTCTAAACTCTTCGGAGTTACCCCATGGAAAAGCCAAAGAGTATGATTATTTCTTTTTAAAACTGCAATCACATCAATATGAAAGTATTAGAATTGTATTTTTATCTAGTGTACTAATTTCTAAATTATGCACTGAGAGCTCCATAAAGTCATGCCATGAGACCACAATTTTTAAACCAACAGTTTTATAGTAACCAGCACTTTACAATATGTTGCACTTTAGAGAAAACACCAGCTATAGAATAAAAAGCAGGAAAGCAAAGAACAAACATAATTAATTCGTTCTACTTCAGTTTTGAAAGCAACTAATACATACTATAAACAGAACAAATTAAAAGGAAACCCTTACTGCTCAAGTCCAAATTACTGTTTGGAGACACTGAACCCCAGACCAAACTACATAAGATGATGAATCTCCCAAAAAACCTTTCCCAAAAATGCATGCTATTTCAGTTATAAATTCAAATTCAAACACGTAAGACAACTGTTCACTGCCTTGTATAAAATACCTTGTGCAGCTGTCCTGTTTATAAAATAATATTTACTCCAATGTTTCAAAACTAATGTATAGACAGAATCTCACAATAAACAAGCTCAAGGCTACCAAAACAGGTGGCTTCAATCTCTCAGCAGTTGTTACCCTGCGCTGTTTTACTGCTCAGCCACCATCCATCCAAACTACCATTCCTTGCTATTACTGTCTCCTGGATCTCAGCTCTGCCACTCTGCTTTGGGGCACATCTTTTGTGCCTTCGTTTTAAACAAGAACCAGAGCACTCTCCGCCAACCCTCAAAACCATCAACAGCAAACACAGTGACAAAGGTTCCAAGCCCTACCTTCCACACGTAGTTTATTATGTCAAACAGGTGCATTGCATTTCTGAATGTCAAAGTGCTAGAAAAATGCCCATCAGCTACCAGTTTGTATAACCACAAGGCTTGGAGAAAAAAAACTCCCACAACCCCATGCAATCAAAAACTATACCAAATAAAACCAGCTAAGTTCTGCAGGAAAACTTCTGGGAAAAAATGGAAAAAAATGTAAATTTTTGCACATACACAGTATTGTACAAATGGCAGCTCACTTGCCAAAAGCCTAACAGCACAAACAGCAGGTTATTGCAAGAAATACACATTTATGGCAGGGATAAAAATGACAGAGCAATGCACTCATTTCCTCTTACTTCCTCCAAATTTTAACAATTCCTTTTTAAATACTATTTATAAACATTACTCCTTTTGATCAGTACAACTGGCAAGGAGAGGTAAAACAAGAACTGATACAGCAGTAGCTGGAGATCCTGTTTTGCTCTTACACACTATGTACCCTACAGGACAGAAGCAGGTCCTGAATAAGGTTAATAAAATGACCTAACTGACTACTGCTGTTGTCAGTGCTCTCAGAGAAATACTGCAGAAAAGTAACTCCAAAGAAGTGAAGAAACTGAAGGAAAGAAATGCACACGCAGTTCACAAAAAGTTCCAACACAGGAACAAGGACTAATATTGAACTTTTTTAGTTCAAAGCCAAACTCACTGAACACTGGATATGATGAACAACCAAGGCTGAATGAGCCACACAGGATAATGTCTTGGTGGCTGTCTGGAGGTAAAATGATGAACCAATTTTACGCACAAGAAAACAAGCAGGCCTCTTCCTAAGTGAAAAAAGTCCTTATGAGAGTAATGAAGTGTCTGTACCATATTTTTAAGACCTGTTTTATCAAACACTTTTGTTCTGAATTTTTTTTCCTGTAAGAAAGCCACTTGGATTACTAGACTCCACTTTTACAACTGCTACAGGAAAACAGACTGTTAATCACAGAATCAGAGAATGGGTTGGGTTGGAGGGGAATTTAAAGATCATCTAGTTCCAACCCACCTAGCACGGGGAGGGACACCTTCCCCTAGACCAAGCTGCTTAAAGACCCATCCAACCTGGCCTGGAACACCTACAGGGATGGGGCACAACTCAAGTGATGGCAAATTCAAATAAGACTTAATTTCAAGTACTCTGTCAAAGATTGTAGCCCCAAGCATGATCTCAGTGAACAGGTGAAAACGGAAATATCTAATGTATACAAGTACATGAACACGAGGTGCCAAGATAATGGAGCCAGACAATTCTCAGTGGTGGAAACCAACTAAACAAGAGGTAATGGGCAAAAACTGATGCACAAGAAGTTCCAGCTGAACACCAGAAAGAACTTCCTTACTGTACAAGTCACTGAGCACTGGAACAGACTTCCCAGAGAGGCAGGGGAACTGCTGGATGCAATCCTGAGCCATGTGCTCTTGGATGGCCCTGCTTGAGTAGGGAGGTTGGACAAGATGACCCACTGTGGCCCCTTCCAATCTAACTGATTCTGTGATCTGAAGTTATGAGAGTCCATTACTGCATGTTTCAAACTACAAAATTATTTACTGCTCTCATTAAGTGAGCAGCAAGTAGGATTGATACTCATACTCGTAACTATCCAGTTAGAACTCAGGAGTGTCAGCAGAATCTGGAGACCTACACAACTCTTCCAGGCTCACAGGGATTTAATCCAGACCACAGTTTAAGACGAAATTTAAAGTGTATGCTTATCAGACAGAAAAATAATCACTATCTGTCCTATACTACTTCACCAAAGAAATGAGTTTTCAATGCACGATATGCACAAACCCCTCCAAATCCTAACATTCCAGGCCTTCAACACAGCCCTGCATGATCATGTCTTTACAAGCCCAGAAGTCAAGATCCTGTGCCTAGTGAAAGTCTAAGGTCAGATCAGTCTTTAAAAATGTGACATTAAAACTGCAAATGTTTATTCAGCACACATGGAGTAATTTAATCATGTGAACACCAATTCAACGTTTACTGTATGTTGAAGAGAAAAAGGGCTTTCATTCCCTATACCCTTTTAACAAAAAACCCAAATAGTTGAGAGCCAGCAACATTCAGCTCTTGCTGGGACAACAGAGTGAAATACTTACATTTCACTGATACTACTCTCAATGTTCCTGACAGCAAACAGAAAACTAATAAATTCTTACATATTTTGTTGTATCTTAAGGGAATTCATATAAGGATTCAGTGTTTTTGATCTGAGAAGCACTACAAGATTGTACAGCAGAATAAAATGGAAGACCTTTTTCACATCAACCCCAGAGGTTAAGAATGAAAAACAGAAACAACTTTTCAGATGTATCAATGTCCACTTGCAGTTGCAAATACCAGTTAGTTAACTACTTCTTCTGAAAAAACACAAAAGTTCACATTCCAATTGCCTACAATAAAATTTACAAATATCAGACCATAAATACAATATCAGATAAACAAAAAAGAAGAAAGCTCTAAAATATCATAACTGCAGAGTACTTCAAACAGCAGAGAATACCAAAAAAGGTCGCAACTTTTTTTTTTATGGCTGGTAAAACATTAGTGACAGAGAAGAGGAAACAGACATAGGTTTTCTCATTGTCTCAGCAGGTAGGCGAGCAAAAAAGCTCTGCAGATGTTTCAGGTGCTTCAGCCACCATGAAGCATGGAGCAGAATCCAAGAAAAGTATCTTGCCTAGGAGTAGCTTACATGTCTTTTCACACCTCCTCATATGTAACTGCTAGTATCTACTTGCACTAATCAAAGCTCTGGCTCCTCATTTCAAAAAGCATCCCTTTTTCTCCACTTTCCCCAGCTATTCAGCATCAATCTCTATTTAGCATCTTCATGAGGCATACCATTTAGCTTTTTTTAGCATCATCTGGCGTTCTTTCATCAAAAAGCCACCTCGTTGACTTAGAATATGCCATTTAAGCACACTTGTCTAAAACAGAATATTTAGTTTAGGCTTCTCTTTTATGCACCTATGCTCCAATGCTCAGTATTTAAAATGTGGGTCATTTCCAAGGGTCACATTTCTGAAATTGCAGTCCACTGAACTGTTCCTCACTGACCCCTTAAACAGATCTTCTGAAGAAATGTCATGATAAAGGTGACCAACTTATAATGAAGTGCAAACAGAGTACACAGACAACAGCATTACTAGCAAATGATCAGTGTCTGCTACGTCCTTGCCACCGACCAACTCAGAATAACTGGCTAACCCAAAAGTAGCAATGGTCACTTTATGTACTGCTCATCATCTTACATGACTCTCAGAACTATTATGCACATTAAAAGCTCAATGGCTTCACTCTATGACAAACTAGGTAGGGACAACCATTTTCATTGTTAGTAATAGCTGAACACCAAACTAGCAACATTATGGAAGTTTTAATTATGACTCTCGCAGCCTAAAAGGCATTTAGAGTAACACAAGAAAAGGCACAAGAACCCACACCACTCTTGAATCAAACTGTAATCACCACTTTAACCTTACAGTGCTTTATATGCATCCTCAGCTTCAAATACTTTAACATGTCTCCATGATGACACTTAAGTTTTCCATTTGATTCCCTTGTGTACAAAAATATTAGCACACAACTGCACAGACAAGAAGAACTGAGCTTTTTATACAAACCACGCTCAGACGAACATGGCATTCCTCAAAGGAATCAGAAGACACAGGGCTTTTTTTGCTGCTGAGTTTCAAGGCAGCAGCTTTGCCTTACTCTGTTTTACCTTTTTTTAATATATGATTGCTCTTTTCTCAATTTTTCACTCCAGTGTCATAACATACTGTGTTGCCTGACAAAAACAAAACCAGCTCAAATTTGCAGCACTGGATGCTAACAGCTATTGTGCATTGGATTTAACACTGTAAATCCCCAAACAAGGTATGCTATCAGACTGCCCTGAGTAGGTTTTACCATTCCTAACCTTCTAAATGGCTGTAGTTCAAAGCTGCAAGTGCCAGTCTTGGCAACTCATAAAGCAAAAGTAATTTTCAATTACTTGACCGAAGTGTGCATAGCTTACGCATGAGGCATTTTTGCTTTGTTTTTAAATAGAGAATGCAAAAAACCAAACAAACCAGAAGCAAGACTTAATGAAGCTGATACACAGAGATGTGTGCCTGCATGTGATTAAAGATATTGATACACACTAAATTATTAGGAATTCTATGTTTAATTGAACTACATAAGAAAATCACTGCAGTTTTTAAAGAAATAAGTATCTAAGTTGAATTTGCCCTTTAAAACTTAAATGTTGTTTCAAGATTCCTATTACTCAATTCTTACAGATGCAGTTAACATGGCTAAACAAGTATAACTTCAAATATCCAGTTTGTGTTGTATTTACAAATGAATTTACAATCTCCATTTCCCCTAAAATAAACTGCAGTTCTATGGCTATTTACATACCTGTAAAACTACTTATGTTTATTCTACAGATCCATATAGAAATAAATTTTAAAGTAACTAAATATGCTTCAGAATTAAAGCATCTGTTGGTCTCCTTTCACAACTGCCTGAACACAATCTTCACATCATAAAGTGAAAAATAATTTGGAAATACAGAGCTTGTCATTGCAAAGAGGACAAGTATTACAAGAAAACTCTGAGGAGTATAGCACCCAAACCCAACTTCAAGTACAGTACCTGAAACTAGTGTGAAGCTGACAGCAAAACTCTAACACTGAACTGACTATGTAACAGATACTGAATTTTAATTATATACATCTTCAATTAAGTCATTATCACCTGAGTGTTGGGACTGTGAGGATACATGTGCTTGCCTCTAGTCCATTTTGATTCCTTTTTAACGATACATTTTATAGAACATATAAATTATTTGAAACACTTCAGCCATTTTCTTCTGTCAAGACCCATTCTTGACTCTGATTTTGTGCTTTTCAGAAAAAGCTCAAGAGTCTGAACTGAGACCTGAAGGGAAATGAATCTGCAATGGTTAGCCTTTGTGATGCCAACTACAGCAAATGATAAACTGTGTGGTATAAAACACTGCCAATTGTCTCAGCAGTATACTAAGTCAGTTGTATATTATTCTAATTTCCAGTTGCCAAGCCATTTTAATCAAATAACAAAATGTCAACCATTACATGAAATTAATACCGAGCATGTTTTATTTAGGAGTGTGATTATTCCTAGGCTTTAAATTTACCTTTCCCAAGACTTTAAATGTCAGGGCTAATTTTATATATATATGGCTAGGTACGGTACTGACACCACCATGTATCATCACTAGACATTGAAGAGCTTTCCACAATAGCTGGCTTTATTTGCAGTAGTCAGTGTTCAAACAAACTTGAATTACTTCTTTCTAATCAAATAATGGCAAGCCTATGTTCATCACTTCAGTCCTGACTGCCATATAGGGTAGTGATAATACAAGATGCTGCTCAGTTCACACACCCACTTGGAGTAAGCAGTATCACCTAGATGGACAGCTGCCTTTATTTTATAGCTGCATTGCAGAATCCGAGCACAACCCCTTCCTTTAAGAAACAAACAAACACATCATCCCCAGGAGTACCCAACCTGCAGACTCAAGTGTCTAGAAGTATTGGAATTCTTTCTGAAGCGTCATCTGGATTTCACTAGGAAGTTACATAAACTGTTGTAAAATTATTAACCGAACACAAACTGCACAACAGAAAGTACAGTATTAAGTTTTTATACTATTTAGTCTACCCCACCTTCTGCTAAATTTAATTTACATCTATTTTATGCCAAAAACCTCTAGAAGAGAGCTTGGACATCATTTCTAGAGCATAACATGACCTTAAAACATAAACAAAGGAAAGGATTTTTACTGGTGAAATGCAATTATTTCAAAAGTTAATCAGAACCATATAGGTACAGGAATCTATGGATTCATACACTTCATCTACTTGAAACATTCAGTAATATTTCTAAACAGTTCTAAAATGCAAAATACATACAGGTAAATTCAACCAGCGACAATGACAGAAAGCTAAAGTCAAGTTCTGCACTGGGTGAAGAGGTGCTAGACTGGCCAGTGATGACACCTGTGATTCCCTAAACATCGCAAGTTTTGTAGCATTTACTTTCAGGACCAGGGTTTTAGCCATAGAATCTTTAGAACCTTCCCATCTGTGTAGCCCAGGCTAAATCATAGATTCTGTCTATTTATATCACAGGAGATAAGTTGTTTAAAATGTCGTTGTCTGATCTGCATTTTCTTTTGAACAACCCCACATCTCCTGTTTTTGAAGCATCTAGAAGATTTAAGGCATATTCTAAAGCTCTCCTCAGTACAGTTGTCAGTTTAAGTCTTCAGATTTAATAATTTTTGCAGCACTTACACCTGAGTGTTCAGCAAATCAGTCAGAAGTCACTTCTCAATAGGAAAGTGAGGATTTGTGCCCATACTAGTAGGTATATACAAGGAATATGTTATAAACAACTTATGCTCCTGTGACCAGATTCTTTTTGCCCAAATGCACACATGCCAATCGAATAATAAAACAGGGGAAAAAATGTTTATTTATTTTTCTTCCAGCGGCCACAATGTGGTTTCCTCTAGTTAAGAATTCAAATTGCATCAAGTGCAACACCTGGAACTGCTCATCAGTTAGGTCTGTACAACTGCTCCCGAGTTACTGGAGAGTACCTGCTCATTTTAAAACCTATCTTACTGTGGCTTGTAGAAACAACATGGTTGCCACACTGTGCCACCACAGGTCAAATGAAACCGTATTACTTAGAATCATTAAACCCGTACTACATCCCCACCGGGGCTAGCAAGAGGGCAACTTGGAGCTGCAGCATGTGAGGAGTCTGTACACATTGTAACCTGAGCTGAGACTTTCTCAGGGCCGTATATGTAAAAGTCTACTTCCTACGAAGTATGACTCTGTAAGAAGAGTGTTTATTTTTCTTGCTCTTACATTAACTTCAAAATATAAAGGATATAAACTCCCACAATGAATCGAACACCTGCCGCAAGAACCATCTTGCAATAAAATAAACATTAACTACAGGCACAAAAGAGAAGCCAGGCGCCGTATCGATGCCTCAGCCCCTAACCATGTGTTCTTGGGTGCGTAGCCCGCTGTCTGCACAGTGCTTCGGTGCGGAATCCGAGCTCTGTGCAGCATCTAGGGCACGGCTGCTTCCATCCTCACCACTGCGAATACAGGTCTCAAACACGGAGACGAGCCTCCGGGCCTTTGTATTCGCATCCCCAGACTCAAAACACAGCTCCACGAGGCGTCTAAGTGCGCGCCGCCGGGCTGCGGGCACGCATGTGAGCGGCGAGAAGGAAGAGGGTGGCAGACGAGGCGCGGGAAGGGCACAGTCCCCGAGCCCGGCGACCCAG
>NW_008691627.1:46226-46967 GCF_000695815.1 Acanthisitta chloris | reverse complement strand
CGGGGTGCCCTGGGCGGGCGCTGGTCGCCGGCCCCTGCTTTGGCAACTTGGGGCGGAGAGGGAGCAAACCCGTCGTCTGTCAGCCTGGCCGCGGTGCTCATCCAGCCTTACTAGGAGCGCACAAAGAGAGTGGATTTTTGTTTATCCGGCGAAGCACATCAGGAAATTCCCAGCAAATAAATACTGTGAACTCTGAAGGAGGAGCTTAGTTGTGAAGTGAAAGCAGAGAATTTTCTAGTCTTGACACGGTCCTTTTGTGTGTGTACATGTATATGCACTTTTGCATTTCTGATGCCTTTTTTTGCCTCTGTGTTACCAGCTGTCTCCCTCTGATCTCTGCTTCGGGGAATCACTTCCTCTGTCTGCTGAAGTACACCAGGTTGGGTTTTCTTCCTCATCACAAAAAGTACGTTAAACAGCTCAGCAGAGAAAGAATGTGCGCCAGCATTTGGCTATAATAATGCATGAAACCAGCCACACTGTTTAAGTTTATTTTGGAGAAAGAAAACTTCATCAGCACTTAACAAGACTCTTCCTGCAGGGCAGGTCAGTGTATGAATCTAAGAGAAACGTATGTTAATTATTTAAAATTAAGTACAGACAATACTCCTCTCGTTTGGTTTTTTTCATTGTGAAAATACTAAATTTTGCAACTGACATTTACATATATCGTTGTTCAAAACAGAAACAGGAGGCAAAAACATTGCTGTAAAGAAATCTGAAGATGAGCGCTCACACGCA
>NW_008691627.1:41932-46211 GCF_000695815.1 Acanthisitta chloris | reverse complement strand
GACGCTCCTGTGCCAGGAAAGCTATGTTTGCAGTGGGACAGATGAAGCAATCTTTGAGTGTGACGAGTGCAGGAGCCTACAGTGCCAGCGTTGTGAAGAAGAGCTGCATCAGCCAGAAAGGTTACGGAACCATGAACGGACCCGTATAAGACCTGGCCATGTCCCATACTGTGACTCCTGCAAAGGTGCCAATGGGAACATAATGCATGCCAGTATGACAGGCTCAAGGCAGATAGCAGCAGTGAGGTGCCAGGTGTGCAAAATCAACCTCTGCGTGGAGTGTCAGAAGAGAACACATGCTGGGGGGAACAAAAGGAAGCACCCTGTCACTGCGTACCATGCTGGCAAAGCCCAAGAGCAGGAAGAGGAGGAGGGGATGGATGAGGAGACCAAGAGAAGGAAGATGACAGAGAAAGTTGTGAGTTTCCTCTTGGTGGATGAAACCGAAGAGATTCAGGTAAGCACTGTGGTGATTTGTTTGAGCAGGCAAGGTCCTTCAGTTTCTATCCTAGTCTAACAGGCTTCTGTGATACATGGTTGATACTGAAGTGTAACCTGGCAACAATGGTAACAAAACATTGGTTGTTTAAGCGCCACTGAGCCTCTTGGGCTAAAAAGACACAGTGCCTTGGAGTGGCCTTGCTCAGAAGTTCCTCAAAAGGTCAAGTTCATTAAAGCCTTATGTGTGGCAAGAGCCTCCTCTAAGAGGCTTGGTAAGCAAAGCTGGTGAAAGAATTGACTCTGTACCGAGACACACACACACTACTAAGATAAGAGCTGTTTGTGCAGGATGCTGATCATTCTTGAACAAAACTGAATGGACAGTATTGCAATAGGTATCCTGCAAATGGGAGTGCTGGCAGCCAATCTCCTACCACGTGACTAGGAGAGGGCACTGTACCAAGCAGTGCTAATGCAAGACTACGACCCCCTGCTACCCTCCTTCAGCACTAGTGAATCCATCTGATTTTTAACAAGACAAAGTAGATATGAGTGTCCAAAGTGTGCCATCCATGTCCTACAGACACCATGGTTAAGCTATACTGCTTATCACAAATACTATTGCACGTTAGCCTTTTGGTAAAGGAGGGAGAACTTGCCATCAATTTGGGGTAGGCCTGCTGATAATAATGATAGAAATACTAGTTGACCAGGAACAGCTTCTCAGGAGGAACTATTTTAGAGAGTCCAGCATTCAATATATGCAGTTAAAGAACTCTTCTGTTGGCCCTTACGTTTGGTGAGCATAAGCACTTTACAAGATAAAAATATTTATAAACGTAACAACAGCAACGTGTGAACATGACAGAGCAGGTTAATTACACAACTGAAAATTCAACTTTATCTTCTGGCTTTCAATTTGCATTCTTTGTGTTAAACCTTGTTTAGGAGACACTGGAAGAAAATGTGTAGTCGCTGCAAGACACAATATGTGATTGCTCTAATTTAACATATTCATGCTGCCATCAGTAAAAAGAATTGTGATGATGTTCGGATTGTGGATAGTTTAGTTCTTTTTATACTTTATATATATATATATATATATATAGTTTCAGTCAATGTGACTTAAGTATCTTGTATCTATTCTGTACTGTAGAACAGTGTATGTGTGCTTGTGTGTACATATATGTGTGTGTGTGTACCAGTAATTGTACTGTAGTATAGAATAGTTGCAAGATATTTGGGTCACATTTTGGAAAATTCAGGTGTACTGATTGACAAACTCTCCTAGCTTTTGAAGGGGAAGGGGAGGGAAGGTTGACAGTCCTTATGGTGCACTGTCACAGGAAACATACTGTGCAAGACACCAGTGACTGTAAAACGAGTGCTTGAGTTTCAGGTGTAGTATCAGTCCTAAGTTTGTATGTCTCAAAGCCCTAAGCACACACACATTTCCTTGTAATGCATGACAGATGCAATATTACTTGAAGAAGCAGACTTTTCAATAATCCTCATCCAGCCACTACAGCAAGCTCTGAAATGCCTTGGAACAGAGCTGTCCTGCAAAGCTGCTCACAGACTGTGTCTGTGTATGGTTGTACCAGTTTAAGTTATATTTATACTCGTGAATCTGTAAGCCTTATTGAGGGAGACCTTTGGCTGCCTCTTATAAGCAAGTGCCTTGCTATTTAAATGTCATGGGCAATAAGGATATTATTGGGATATCCTTATTGGGACAGAAATGATCCTTTATCAGAGCAGAGCAACTTGGTCAGAACAAGGTTGGGTTGAGAAAGCTTTCAAAAAATGATCTTGTTTCATTATCAAGACATTGAATCAGAGCTCTTCCATGTGGAGTGATCTCTTCCTCACAGCTGAATACTTCTGTGACATCTCACAGCCAGTGTCAAAGTAGTTTGAGAGTTTTCAATTAAAATATTTTCTGGCAGCTGGAATTTAAAGAGTGCTTGCTATTATAATGATGTTTCTGCTAGTGAGCATGAGAACATTTATTTAGAGAGGCCTGTCAGATGACTAGCTAGCTTTGAAGACATCTTCTGTGGCATCTTTTGCTCTTGATAATACTGAGCTGCCAATTTAGGTAGAGGAAAGTGATCCTTAGTCTTTTATTTTGTGCTTGTCATTAGTTGGGGAGAAATAATTAGAATGTACTTTATTTAAACCACCTTGTGTCCAAAAATGCCAAAATATTAATAACTTGAAATGTGTAGGTTCAGAGTTTGAGGGTGTGTGGTTTTTGAGCAGACAAGATAGGGATTTATCAGAATTATGGAGTCCAGCTGTCTTTAACTGTGTGCTTCATGACCTTTGAAACTTGAAAATTGTTGCATTAGTTAAGAAATAAGAGATCAAACTGCTGATTTGCTATTGGTGGTAGATTCTGCCATAGCAATGTTAAAAGCTACATCCTCCCCTCCCCCAAAATGTTTTAAAAATTGAAATCATCTGCAGTTTAGACCTCATTCTAGGCCCTTTTTCTCAAGCTGTATTACACAGTTTTTCTTTACACAGTATTAAACTTTTGGACTTATCTATTGCATATCTGAAGCTGAGACTTCAATCAAATTTTTCTTGGTAACTGAGGCATCAGTTTGTTAGTTGTCTCTGACATAGTCTGTCTTCCTTGCTCTTGTCTACTGAGAGTGATACTGTGGGGATTACTTCCTCAGTCAATTGCTTTGGTCTTGTCACTGCTCTCATGGCATCTTCCACATCTCCTCTTTGCCTTGGCAGACTCAAACTGCGTGCCTTCTTTTTAATGTGTGTAAATCCCCCAACTGAATCTCCTGATCTGCTCTGTCAAGATGTCAGCTTTCTTATCTCTAACTTGCTGGATTCTCAAACAAGCATCATTGTGCTGTCACTGGTGCTGCCTCTTGCACATAGGAAGCGCTTACCCTACAAACTTAGAGAAGCAATGAATTGATATTTTTATAAAACTCCCCTATAATTTTGGATCTATTAAGAAAACCACAGTGAAATACAACAATAAAAACATGACTCAGGGTAGGATACTTGTTTCAAGCCTCGATACTCTGACTGTCCCATGAATTTTTCCACTCACCTGTATGTGTCTTTGTCTTGTGTACTTTATGTTTATGTAGTTTCTGAAACAGTATCTATTTTTGCTTGGTCTTCATACAACACACTTGCAGTAGAGCTCTTTAGCATAAGGCAGAGAGTTATGCATCCATTGTACAATGAGCTTTATTTACTACTACTTCTGAGGCAGGGGAAAAGAAATGCTTAACATTGCATAACAACAATTTGATACTTTTATCATAGGGAACAGATGTTGGGAGCACTTGCCACAGGATCAGAACTTGGTTGTAGTGTCACCAGTGGCTTTTATGATAAGACTTTGTCCAAAGCCCTAATTAAGGACTCAGCACATATACTGAATGTACAGTAGAGAAAGTCTTTCACTGACCCCAGAAGATAGGGGACATGCTTGGTTATTAGTAATCTGCCTTTGGGTTCACTGATCTTTGATCAGAAACCAGCTCTGTCACGAGAAATTACCCAATCTGTGGGTTGCAAAGAAAAGTAAAGGTACTGACTTTGTTGTTTGACTTAGTAAGGAGATGAGAAGAAAAGAAAGTTCTTCCTCCAGCTAGTCACAAAAATAATATATCCAGCATGTGGGAGAAAGGAGTGTACATTTATTACTGTGTCTCCCTGGAGGTACCCTTATAAGCTCCCTGTCTTCAGTTTGCAGGGTCTTTTTGTTTTGCCACTAGATATCTCAATTTCTTAAATCTAACCCCATCCTTGAGTTCATTTTATTCCTGCTAGCAGGGCTGGACAAAGATTAAGC
>NW_008691627.1:0-41922 GCF_000695815.1 Acanthisitta chloris | reverse complement strand
TCCCTCAGCAGATACTGAGCAGGATCTGTACAATGCATTGCAGTCAGTTAAGATGCTGCAAAAGGACCTGTAGGCCTTATTTAAATGCACACCATTTTATGCAATCATTAAATAACCAGCCA
The DNA here is from genome assembly GCF_000695815.1 of Acanthisitta chloris. NCBI lineage: Eukaryota > Metazoa > Chordata > Aves > Passeriformes > Acanthisittidae > Acanthisitta > Acanthisitta chloris. Next base: position 41,800 of record NW_008691627.1, on the reverse strand, counting down.
CTAAAAGCATAATAATCCATGTGCCCTCTTCTGTCCCCTCTGAAAAAATTACACGTACATAGTGATAACTTGTTAGGGATGCTGACTGCTTTTCTTTTCTCACTTCCACTGTAAACCTCATGAAATTACTGTGATTTTTCCTTATTACTTACTGACTTGAGCCTGGCTAAAGTTTAGGGATGAGTGAATGGAGAGTCACTAGAAATACTTTTTCCTGTCAAGTATTCTTTGTCAGTTAATGGAAACTAATGTATGTTTTCTCCTAAAAGAAGATAATGATCTCTTAAGTGTTACTGCTTGGATTTGTATAGGAAATAGTGCTAATTCCTATGACACCCTTGCTTGATTTTCTGCTGGGGGAATTTTGTTTGTGGTTTTTTTGGTGTTTTTATTTTTTGTGCTTTAGGGTAGCACAGTCAGCTCTATGTTTTTCAGTCCATATCCTGTAAACTGAGGAGTAACAGCTGGTATATTTGCTATGGCTATAAAGGAGGAAGAAAAATTGTTAAGGATCAGAGTTTTTTAGGTCAGTGTGATCTGTTGGATCAGGATATGTAACTTCTGTCCCTTGACACTGTTGTTGTGCTATTGAAGAGTTTTCCTTCTCTTTGTGTTTTAGAGAGGTTTTCTTTGCAAAAATACACTCCAGGAATTTTTCTTTTATTACTTTGGGTTTTTTTAGTATTCTTCCTGTCCCAGTCTGTTATCAGTTCTCCTGCATTAAAATGTACTGTTTTTCTGTCCTTGGAATAAATTAATAGAAAAACTACTTAGCCATTGCTGGTTAGGAGTGTTCTTTCTTCCACTGGACATATACCAGTATCTTGAAGAGTATTTTTAGAAGATAGGAGAGGAGCCATCCATTTAACAAATGCACAGCTCCATTTACAGTCTCAGGCTGATTCCTAGCTAATTTGATCATAGCCACTTACAAATATTGCTTTTCCCTGGAACCAGTCTTGCACCTTCTTCATTATGCAGTTCTCTTGGGCAGCAATTAAAGTCAGATCTTTTGCTTGCTTCCTGTGTCTTTTGTCCATGTGCTGAAATGAGTGTAGATGTGGAAGCAAAGGAGAGCATGTTACAGGTGAGAGAAGTTGGTAGCAAGCCACTCTGGAATTACCCAGTGTTTCATTTGAGGAGTTCCTGAACTAAATAGCATTGTTAGGGAAATGGGGTGTTTTAGCACTTCCTCTCCTGTACCCCACTTTGAACTTGTCCAGTGAATCCTTTTGGCCTTTTGAGTGCTGCTGGTAGGAGTGGGATGTGAGTGCTTTGGGGTACATTCAAGAAAGAAAAGGGAACTGTCAGCTTGCTGTCCTCCAGCCCTTCTGTCCTTTCCATCTCCTCTACTTTCTTACTTCTGCAGGGGTCACTGGAAGGCAGATGACACTGCAGTATACTTTTGACCTTTTTACTTTGGTTGTTAATGCCTTGCTGTAGGGTCACATACAGGCACAAGTTTCAGGGTCCTTTGGCCTGCTTGTCAAAACACTCTGCAACTGGGAAAATAACCAGGGAAACAATTTTCTAGGAAGCATGGAACTGTAAAACAAGTAAGTTTGTAAATGTCCCCTTAACAAGGACAGAGGTATAAAGTAGTGTCCACACAGGTAATCTAGTTACTATTGAGGAAGACTAATAGTTATAGCATGAACTTGCTCATGGGGCAAGTCTCTTCACCCAGGTGTAGTCTCTGCTCCTAAGGCTGTGACATTGATGTGGTAATTGGTAGCTCTGTGGCCAAATTAACATCTATGGGGAACTTGAAAGGTACTTAGCATACAAAATATTGATTTCTGTATCATTGTTTATGGTCCTTTTTAAGTTAGATGATGCTCTTATGTTAGTGTTATTTTTGCAGTAGTTGCATTTACCTCCAAGTCTTTATTAGTTTTGAGTTCTTGCAAAAGTAATTTTTCAGCAAGCAAATAGGTTAGTGAGCTCTCTAGTCTTATTTCTGCTTTCAGCAGTTTCATATAACTCAGCTGTCATCTACAAGGGTAACTTATCTGGTAATAGCAATATTTTAATCTCTATCACCTCTTGAGTTTGGGAGGAGTCCAGTCAAATTGGGTTACCTACCATCACCTATAGTTTTTTCCACCACTGACTTAAAACCTTTGAAATAGGATCTTTCTCTTTGGATAGTGTTGTTAGGCAGTGTTAACTCTTCTCTCTTTGCCTCTGAGAGAGTCTTGTAATAGATATCCATGGGCTGCAGACATGGCCAGCCGCCACCCTTCATTTCAGGGACAGATTCATGCTGTTAAGCTTTGTACCAACCCATGAAAATACTGTGCCTGAATTCTTTTGCTAGAGCTGTGGGAAGGAACAGGATAATTTTGGTCTGAAAAAAGACATTCAGTTCAGGGACAGTCTAGTAATGGGATATATACAGAGGCCAGTAACAAATCTCAATAGAATCCATAGGTGGTACTGCAGCGAAGGCAAATAAGCAGGTAAAAATCCCTCAGGTTAGGAAACACCCCTAATACAAATGCTTTCCTTTGCTTGAGTCAGACCTGCACCTAGTGTGGGGAATAAGATCAAAACCAGCTGGAGCTGAGGAGGAGTATTGGAGTCTAACCTTGGATCCTTGTGGTGTGTCTTTTATTTTGCCCTTCCTGCATCTGCTGTCAGGTCCCTCAATTTGGGTTTGAGGCTCTGTAGGACTCCAATCCTGAAAATGCTGATGTCCACTGTCAGCTTGGCTGAAGTCTAGGAGATTACTGAGGACAATAATGATTAATATATGTAAGTGTTCACTGGGTCAATGATTAGTAACTCACTCCTGAATACCAGGTTGTAACTGCTGGTATGACATATGCAATTTTATAAACCACAGCCCCTTTGGGAAGACTTTGCCAAGCTTCTGTAAAACATTTACATAGTAGCAAGTAACTCTTTGACCGATAGAATTAACAAAGTCTAGTTTCTGCAATGTCTGCCTCCCATTATCCAGTGCTTATCCACGTTTTCTGTCTTTTGGGTAAGAAGCAGTATGTGTGCTGTCATGTACCAGCCAGCATGCTTAATGGCCATGACTGCTCAGCTTACTACTGTGTATTGGACATGAGGCATGCTTTTTCCTCAGGAAGGCTGTTAGAGTCTTCTACTCTGCTGTTTGTTTTCATCAGACATTTAGGAAATTTATGTTTTAAAGGCACTTATTTCTCCATCAAATACATCTATGTAATTGGATTATGGATTTAAAGTTATGTGTGGAAGACTTGAATAATGGCATAAATTATATTTTCTGTGGAAAGTCTTGCAGAATAAAAGATATAGGAGGCAACCTAAGGTAGAAAACTAGAACTGCTTCAACTTAAAAGTTATCCTTGATTCTTTTTGAGCACCTGCTTGTGATCAAAATCTTTTCTCTTGTTTGGAAGTCTCTAAAAGCTGGGAGGGAGTAATGACCCCCTGAGGTCCTTTTCAACCTGAATTAGTCTATGATCTTAGAGGGAAACAGCATTTGAGTTGCTAGAGTTCAGGGCCCATCTCACAGCTCTTTTCATGCCATGGGCTTCATAGCAGAGAGTTTCTCTTCCTCACAGGGAGCTACCCAATCCTTTTTCACACTTGATGAAAAGAAACACTTGGAAATACCAACAAAAATTTCTCCTGGTGCAGATGCAGGGAGTTTCCAGTTGCTTTTGTTGTGCCTGTTGCACTTGAGTTGCTGGGGTAAGCGAGCTACACTTCTTTGCATTCGTGCACTGCCTTTTCAGGAGTGATTCTGAGGAGCCCTGCAGAGATGTGAATCTCAGTGGTGGCACTGAACTGTGGTGGAGATTATTCTTCTCAGATTTGTTTTACAGATTATAGTTAAAGGTAGAAATCTGCTTTATAGACTTCTCTCTTGCTTTCAGTGTACACTGAAATTCTGATTTAATGACCTAAATGTAGGACCTGGAGCTTGAGGCATGCACCCATAAGACTTTTGTGTGAATCTACCTCTGGGTAAGAGCTCAGTTTTTCAGAGTTAAAACACAAATTTAGAAGCAGTGTTTTAAAGACCTGGTTTGTGTTGAGGTGTACAGTTCTGACAGACTTGTTCTGTTTTCCAGGTTTAAGGATTAATAACGATATTCTCTCCTTACGATTGATTACCTAATATTGTCTCCGTTTTGCGTTTTAGAAGCTCAGGGCTGATTAAAAGGTTCCAGATCTTGTTTTAGCTTGCTTTGCCATTTCTCCCTCTGTTATCAGGTGTTAGTTTGAATTATTACAAGCATTATCTTTTTAAAATGTTTATGAACTGTGAACAGAATTACTTGTATTGCCAGTGTTAAGTAGTGCTTTAAGGGGATATAGTAATTTTTTCCCCCTTGATTGTTTTGACCACTTGTACTTGAAGACTGACTTGTCTCAGATGTTTGCAGTTTTATGCTGGTATACATTTGGTTGTGCTGTTACAAATCTTGCAGCACAACCATTCATTGAAAAGGGTATTAAATTCATATCCTCTTTATTGATTTAGTGGTTGTGTATCTGAAGATATTGTCATGTGCTGGTTGTCTAGTCATAGAATCATTTAGGTTGAAAAAGAACTTAGAGATCATTGAGTCCAGCCATTAACCCAGCACTGCCAAGTCCACCACTAAACCATGTCCCTAAGCACCATATCTACACACCTTTTAAATACCTCCAGGGATGGTGACTCTACCACTTCCCTGGGCTGCCTGTTCCCATGTCTGATAACCCCTGGCTCAGAAATTGCATTCTGTATGTTTCTTGATTGCAAAAAATGTGTTTTACTTATTAAAATTTCTCCATTAAAATCAGGTCAAGCAAAGAGTAAGGTTTCAACACTACAACAAAAGTACCAATGTAAGTCAAAATGACAGTGTAAGACTAGCAAATGAAGACACTGATGAATACTATGCCAAGCATTCTCCATTTTTGTTTTGAGCTATTGTGTGCTGTAGCACAGCTCTGGCTTTGTGCACTGCTTCCATGAATATTAGCAAGCTTTAAAGGATTCATAATGAGTTTTAAAAGGAGAAAACTGTAGTAAAAATGTCTGATTCTCTAAATGTGTTTGTTTTGCCTGGAGGCAGAGTTAAAGTTGTATGAGTCCAGGACATTGGAAACTCCATTCTATTTTATAGATTTTTGGTCCTAAGCTTTACATGTTGTTGTTTCAATAACACTGTTACCAAGAAATTCATAGGCAGGTATGTAATTTTAGCAGTTCTTGTTTTTTAACAAGAAATTTCTTTTTTAGCAGTTCTTGCTTCATTTTAGCAGTTCTGTTTCTAAACAGTTTACTTTCACTGGGGCTTGGATCTAAGAAACTTGTTATGTTAGGTATAATAAATGTCCAAGTATGAGTGATAAAGAGGCCTCAGTTCTAAATGTGTTCCACACCAACATGGTATGGGTTTTTATGCACTCCTTATGGAGGACTTTAGCTGTTAAGTTCTGTTTTGCTGAAGACCTTCACCTTCAGTTCAGCTGTTCTTGGGTGGAGTGATTACATGGGGACCTGCATGACAGTTGCTAAAAGCAATGTAGTTAAAACTATAAAAGAAAGCTAACCAGGATTTTAACACATGGAGTAAAAACTGTTCTTTCTAGGAGAGAATCTATATATAACATAACAAAAGTGTACCTGAGTCTCTGATATTAGAAATGGCAAAATCAAGAAGGGGCTGAAGAGATATGCCCCTTGTCTTAGGTTAGAAATACAGTTTTCATTCTTAATTTACATTGTTGTGCAATTTAAGGGAGGTTTCATGTTTACTCTCTGCTGCTAACGTTAGAGACGTGGAGCTCTTGAGCAATGTGGGAGTGGACACACTTATGGAAACATTAGCCCTTTGCACATGCAACACAAGGTGGTACCATAGAAATTTCTTTAGAGATAAGAAGTAAAATAGAGAAGTGGGACTTGAATCCAGTGGGGATTAGTACTTTGACACTTAGTCAAAGACACTCTGACTTTAAATGTCTGAAAGAAACTTGCTCAAGGAAAGTAAATTTGATTACTGATATGGGGATTGGTGTGAATGCTTCTTTGGGATTATCATCCCTCAATGCTCAGCATTGGTTAAAGTCAACAAATGCACAAGAGCAAGTAGCACACAATGACATACAAGCATATTCAACTTCAAAGAGAAGGGATATTTTTGTTGTATTGTTTGTTTTTTGGTTTTATTTCTTCTCTCCCCACATGGAATTTATTGTAAGGATGTTGCAGGATCCAAAACTATGACTAGGTTCTGAAAGAGGTTAGACCACCTCCTAGAGGTAGGTCTACTGCTTCTCTCCCAAACATGAACATCCAGATGCAACCATTGCTCAGGAAGTCCTTTGTCGTCTGACTTCTAAGAACTGGTAAAGCATGCTAGAAAAACATTTACTCGTTTCAAGTCATAATTCTTTCTCAGTCGTTACCAGGTCCTGAGAGACACAACACTGGACTAGCTAGACTTTGGTACATTCTTGTGCTCCTAAGTAACTTGCTTGTCTGAATCAGTTCTGAGTTCTGTCCTGCAAGCAGGTCTGAAAGAGCCTAGAACTTTAGAAGGGAGTAACAGCTTTGTGTGTGTGTGTGTGTGCTTTGATATTGAATGTAACTTTTTCTACTGGAGTGATCTGGATTATTGATCTGGAACCAACTTTTCCTCTGTCTGGCTCAGCAATCCACCTCTTTTTTGTATAATAAGTTGTCCTGGCATCAGCAGTTATTAAAGTACATTGAATGCAAACCAGGAAAGATTCTGTTGAGAGCATTTTGATTTTTCTGTTTCCTGTTTTCATCTACACTGTGAGGCTGCCTTGAATGCTTTGAGTCTGTGAGAAGCTACTGCAGTCCACAGTTTTTCTTTGTGAATGCAGTTCCCAACCACAATCTGGCACACTGTTTATTTTTTATGTTTTTGGCGTGCTGTCTGGTTTTTATTTTCCCTCAGAGTCTAGATGCCGCTGATAGATTTGACCAAAGCAAATGGGGCTGACTGAGCCTTAAACTAATTTGCTGATCTAAGAATAAATTTGTTCAAGTAAATCATGGCCTCTCTGGATCATGGATTGTGAGACCTTCCAACTGTACTCACAGGAGGGAAATAGCTAATTGCTTCCAGAAGTTGAGAGGCAGGTGAGAGGGGATGGAAACCCTGCTCCTTTCAGTTCATAGGGATTCCTGGAGGAGGGAATCAGGATGGAGGAAGTGAGTTTAATCCTTCTCAAAAAATGCTTCTGTCATATTCTTACCTGTCACATAACACATGGATAAAACCTGTTGGAAGAAGAAAAAGTAAGGAATAAACAATTGTAGACAGCAGCATGAAACCTTTGAAAGCCAAGTCTGTATTCTGCAACAAAATCAAGGCAGGCTCTTGTACAGAGCCCTAAGCCATTTCATGGCTTGTTTATCTGTTCCTGTTGCTCTAGTATCTGAACAGAAAATGCCCTGTTCTTTAACCTAAATAGCATGAAGCTTGTCACTGAATCTATGGAAAGCCAAAGAGAAGTTACCTGCTGAAGGCTGTCTACTCCCTTTTGGTTTTGTGTGTGTGTGTGTGTTCTTTTGGTTTTGTTGTTTTTTAAAAAATGAAAGTACATTGCAGTAAATTATGACATGGGTTATCGAGGTAGTTGTGGCACTTCCATGAGAGTCAGTTTGACCAGCTTTGTCCACCTGACTCTAGCACACAACTTTGCTGCTTCTTCTCTGCCTCTCCTTCCAGCTGGAGGATGGGTCAGCTGGAGAGCAGTGGGAACAGAACAGGCTGTGTCTGAGAGCACCTGGCTGTAGATAGATGCAGTACAGCTGCATGGTAGAGCTTTTTCTCCCTAAACAGGTGCTCAGTCTCTGTGTATGAGGCATGGTAAAATGACAAAAGCACTCCCGTTTCACACCTGAACTTGGATGCTTGCCAGGAGACCAATGCTACTGAGAAATTTTGCCATGCTCCAAGTAGCTGTTCTGTCAGACTTGGAAGTAGGGTTGTGCTCCCTTCTCTGAAAGGACTTTCTCAGGAAATGGGGTAGGGTACAGAGGTTTGCCTAGACAGGTAATCACAGTGAGGCATCAATTCCAAAACAGCTACATCATGGAACAATGTAAATCCCATTGAAGTGTATGTTTTACAGAACAGCATTCTAGTATTTTGCTTTGTACTTACTGGTGCTTCAGAAACTTACGATGAAATCTGAAGAGGAGGTAATTGCTCTTTTGAATCTTATGAATCCTGAAACCACCTGTGCTTTCAGTGTTGTCTGTCCAGTTGCACTGTTATAACATTTTTCTCTCTTTTTGTTTTGGAAGGTAAAGAACGAAGAAGAATTTATTAAGAAACTGGACTGCAGTCCTGACCAGCATCTAAAGGTAGTGTCCATCTTTGGGAACACAGGGGATGGCAAGTCTCACACCCTTAACCACACTTTCTTCTATGGCCGGGAAGTCTTCAAGACGTCTCCAGCCCAAGAGTCTTGCACAGTTGGAGTCTGGGCAGCGTATGACCCTGTCCGCAAAGTGGTGGTGATTGATACAGAGGGTCTCCTGGGGGCCACTGTGAACCTGAGCCAGAGAACACGGCTGCTGCTGAAGGTCCTGGCCATCTCTGACCTTGTCATCTACCGTACTCGTGCTGACAGACTCCACAATGATCTCTTCAAATTCCTTGGTGATGCCTCGGAGGCTTATTTAAAACATTTCACCAAGGAGCTAAAAGCTACCACAGCCCGCTGTGGCCTAGATGTTCCTCTGTCAACTTTGGGTCCAGGTGTCATCATCTTTCACGAGACTGTGTACACCAAGCTCCTGGGCTCTGGTGAGTAGGCAGTAAGAAACTGAATTACAATGTGATAAACACTGTCTATAAATTATCAGGTTGCATTGAAAATTCAGCATTCTTTACTACTATGTAAAAGATGTGGTTCAGGTTTCACTTTAACTTGTTTCAGTCTGGGAACCAGGCTGTGGAATTAGAAGAGCATTCCCTGATGGTGATCTGACTATTCCAGATCAGCTAGAATAATCCTCTTAACCAACTGGACATTGGCACTGACTGCTCATGAGTTTGGCCAGCCACTGGAGGGGTCATCATACAAGATATTGAGTATGGGTGATATGTCAGGCAAAGATGAAAACTAAGACACCTTGGGATTTTTTTTCAGGAATATGTAGTATCTTGTTGCAAAACAATCACAAACTAAGATTAAGTTCTATCTAGAAACTGGGAGGAGCAAGAATAATGGCATTGATGAACTTCACTCTACTTTTTAAAATTCTGTGGAACAACATCATTGTGAGGCTGGTGTGAGGTTGGAACTGAAGTTGTGGTGGCATGGAGCTGATGGTTTGACATAACCTTTTTCTCTGCGAGTATCTGATATGGCCAAAGGAGCAACCTGACACATTATTATTCCCAGAACTCTTCAGTGTTCTTCAACAGTACTTTTAACTTGGCTCATGTAATACTGGATTATGCATATTTAAATTGTGTATTTTATTTGTATGTCTGAGTGAAATGCACTGTCCTATGTAAGTCATGACATGTTTTGGTTTTGATCTAAACTTTTTCTCATTTTTTGCATGTTTCAAAGGACATGATGAAACCTTTCTTTGTTCTGTCTGTTTGTGGGGCTTTGTTAAGTAGCAGCCCTAATTAATTGTCCTGCAGTGCTTGAGGCTCAGTCCTGCTGTCTGTGAACATCCAGGACTCTTCTGCTGTTAATATCACAGCAGCTTCTGGCTGGCCCTCATTTTGATTTGGGCTTTTCTAACCAGTGAGGTCTTGAGGAACTTGGCATTCTTTCTGGATATTATTAGAGTGACTTAGTAACCTTTAACTTACCTGCCAAGGCAGTTCCTTTTCTTACATACTAATTTGCTGATTAGCAATTCAGAGTTTCATGTAGTTGTTGACATTTGGTGTTTCAGCAGGTTGACTTTAGTGACCCATAATGACAGTTGCACCTGTATGCAAAGTCAGGGTAGTAAAAAAAAAATTTTTTTTTGCATCACTTCTGATCACAGTAGGAATCAGAAAGAAACCTCTTGGCACGTGGATTTGCAGAAAACTGTAAGCATCTGTCTCAAGGGATAATTGAGATAAGAGTGTTTATATAGTTTTAGGACTGGGAAGAAGGGGCCTTCTTTATTCTGAAATGTACTTGGAAGTAGACAGAAGAATATGGTTGGGTCTGTGGAGTCTGACCTGATGTGGCCAGTTCTGGAGTGCTTCAGCACATACAAAGGGTTGATAGAGGCTCAGTCTTCCCTGCTGCAGTGTTGGCACAGAGAACAGGCAGCCCATGCGGAGGCTCATGTCCTCCACTGATCAGGTGCTAGGACTGGATATACCAAGTTATGGTCTGGTGAGAAGAACTAACAAGTGTTCTGATATGGAGTTTCCTTGTATTATGTTCTAAACTGCTCTGTAACCTGGATATTTGTGTTTCCAAACCTAGATGTTTCTGGTTTTACCTCAGGAACTTGGTCTTAGAATCTAAACCTCTGTTTCACAAAACAGAGACTGCTTTTGGAAACAGTTTGTTTCTTTTCCTTGTTTTAAAATATAGCAATAACTGCATTCCAGATGTATTAGAAGATTTAATTAGGAAAACTAGGACTATATTGCATATGAAAGCACTAAGAAATTTAAATATTTTAAACAATCAATTGTTTATATACTTGCTGATATTATTTTATATACAGATCATCCTTCTGAGGTTCCTGAGAAGCTCATCCAGGATCGGTTTCGGAAGCTGAGCTGTTTTCCTGAGGCTTTCAGCTCAATTCACTATAAGGGAACAAGGACATACAATCCTCCAACAGATTTCTCTGGACTTAGGCGAGCTGTGGAGCAGCAGCTGGAGAACAATACTACTCGGTCACCTAGACAGCCTGGGGTTATCTACAAAGCACTAAAAGTAAGTGGAGAAGAGTTTGTCAGTCTTTATTTGTATCGCTGTTGCTAGTAACTCAGTAACACATGTACCAGTGATGCAGACTTGCAGATATCTGGATAAAGAAGATCTTCCATGAAGAGGATAACTTTGTGTAACTTTGAAATGAACAAACACCTTAGCAAAGACCGCGAAGGGTCACAAAATACTGAAGAGCAAAACAGAGCAAAATCAAAAAAACAACCAGGAAGAATAAAGTAACTGGTGCTGTGGGTGACAAGCACTAAATGACAGTGATTTACAAAGAGAAGGCTAAGAGGGAGTTTTTTAATGATATGCCTAAAGTTGGCCTCAGCACAAGAGTAGGCAATGAAAGAGACTTGCAGGGAATTAATGATTGGCAAAACGTAGCACTGAGTGTAGTGTAACCCAGGGGCCCAGGAGGCAAAAAGGAAGGAGATGTGTTGGTAGCTAGGGAATAAGGTGGGATCAAGCCAAATGATGTATTACTTCAGAGCAAGTGATTTTCTTAGATGGTTCACTTTGCTCGGATGTCAGAGGGATTTCTGTGTCTTTAAATTTGCAGTCTGTCCTACAAGTTATCACACACTGCTACCACTACCTGATTAACATCATCTTTTCATTGGCCTGAAGAGCACAGCTGTTGTCAGGGTGAGAGGGGCTGGGGCATATCTGCACAAGAAGGTGGTGTTAGCAGTCTTTTCTGATGTTAGTCACAGCTGTTGGAACAGATAATTCTGGCTGCTCTGTATTTGGGGTAGCTGAAGCACAGAGGGAAGTATCAGGGTGGCATATATGCAGTTCCTTGCATTAAGAAGCAGACGGGCAACAAGGGGAAAGCAGTTGGAGTGGTTAATTTCAGTTTAATTTGTAGGACTTTATTGCAATAATCAAGTAATCTGATTTCAGATATAGCTGCTAGTATACTTAAATTCATGTGCAGTAGAGCATTTGCTGTGTTCAGGTCACTACTGACTACAAATTAATTTTTTTGCTTCACTTACTGAGGCCACAAGGGTTGCTAGAGATCTATTGTCCGTTTCCTCTACCTTTTGAATTCATTGGCCAATATTAGGCAAACTTGAGAAAGATTTTAAAGCCAATTTCTTTGAAATTCTGTGAAATCAAATGTCTACATAGAGATCTTATCTGAGGGAAGCTGTGATGAGAGGCATACACAAGTCTGTGTGTATGTGCAGTCAACCCTTCTTAGACAGCAGAGACACACCCACTCCACCTACCCCCAACCCTGGGAGGGGAGGGAGAGGAAGAGAAAGGCAGGCAGCCACTATATTAGCCTCAGCTGTAGGAAGGGTTTCAGTTATACCTCATGCCTTCAGAGTTCTCCATCAAGAAGGACCATAGCCATTTGCTTTCTTCCGGTGCTTTTTTTTTTCCTAAGCATAAAACACAAATGAACTGGAAAAGTTAAGTGAGTCAAGGCTAAGGACTGACTTATCTAAGAATAGATGCTCCCAGGAAAGTGTGCAAATCCCTTTGTCTCAGTTTTGCATTTCACCAGAGAAGAATAGTTGTTCAAGAGGCCAGAGGAAAGCTCAGGACAGCACTTTCTGAGCTGAGAGGTGAAGAATGTGTCCTCATGTACTATGAGAAATAATCCTCTGAGTTTCCTTTGGGAATTTTCCAGAATGCAAAGCCCTTTTAGCAAGCACCCTGCTATTTTGGGCGTGGATTTTGTGCACAGAGGTGGATGCAACCACCCATTTCTACTACAAAATTCAAAGCAGGGACAGAAGGAGAAGAGTAAGTATCTTACAAGTATTCAGTTCACTTCCATACAAGTGCAGGATTGTCTTCTTGGTTGATTTCCAATCCTTGTCTTGGTTTCTGGGTTAGTCAGACATTATTTGTTAGCTGTGTCCTCTCTTGCTGCCTGTCCCTCCAGTAGAGGAATCCATGCTTTTCCTTGCAAAACCTTTCGTAAAATGCCTTCATTGCTCTCAATCCCTTACCAGTTCATTCTTTTCTGTTTGACAGGCTCTAAGTGACCGGTTCAGTGGGGAGATCCCTGATGACCAGATGGCTCACAGCTCTTTCTTTCCAGATGAATATTTCACATGCTCCTCTGTGTGCCTCAGTTGTGGGTAAGTAGCTGAGAAATGCTCCTCCATCCTTCTCGAGGACAGTGCTGCCCTGGTCTGCAGCCACAGAACATAAAGTTTCTGTGACATCTTCACGTCTGACATCATCTATCCTCAGCTAGTATTTTCAGGCAGAATTAGCTTGAAATTCAGCTCTTATGTGAATTGGACAACTGTTATTGCTGCGTACCAGCTGGATGCATGGTCTTTGCCTACTCTATTTTTGTGCATGCCCATGAGTCTGTTCTGCCCAAATCTTTTCCCAAATGCATACAGGACAGGAAGGAAGGAGTGGCTAAATAAATCCCCTGAAATTTCGTATTATGTTTTCTTCCTGCCATTTTTATTACCTAAACAGTATAAATAATCCTAAAGCATACATCATGGACTGGGGCTGTGTTCAGTGACTAGATCTAGGTGGAGCTCCAGATTTGTTTAGAGCTTGGCCCAAAGATTGAGCCTGGAAGGGCAGTAGATTGCAGTCAGTGCTCTGAGTCTGTGAGAGCACGATGTGGCTGTTAATGCTTCTGGAAACATTTTTTCTCAAATGTGTTTTCATTAGAGAATTTCCAGCAACTCCTTGTACAGACTACACTATTAACTCTGTCCAGGTCAATTTCCAAACTTATTTAGTCCTCTCTAAAACTCTCTGTTGAATTTCAGTTGGCCACACTGATAATTTTCTGCAGCAGACTGTTGTGTGGTGCTGCTTTGTATGTAAAACTGTTGCTACACCTCCTTCTGAAGAGCCTGTCTTTCAGTGATAAATGATGTCATTGCTGTATGTACAGTTGTGAAAATGGTTTGAGGGTACAACATCTACACAAATGCAAGATAGTAGTAAAAATGAAATCTGGGTCCTGTATTTAATAGCAACAACTCATAGTTTGCTTTTACATACTCAGGTGTGGCTGTAAGAAGAGCATGAACCATGCAAAAGAAGGAATCCCTCATGAATCCAAAAGTCGATGCAGGTATTCTCACCAGTATGATAACAGAGTCTACACTTGCAAGGTGAGTAGTGATACAAGAACAAGGTCTGAAGCATGAAAAAGGAAAGGATGACCCAGTAAATGAGGAATATCACAGACATGTGCCTGTTTTTTCTTCCCCCCTTTTTTTTTTCTTCAAATGTCAGAGGTGCTCATGGCCTTGACAAGAAAAATTGATCCTCATTGAGCTTGTATTTTTGCTTGGAGAGATCATCACCTCTGCGTGTCACTTTGTAGCTAAGCTGTGAAGCCAACTGCTCTTAACCTTCTGCATGTTTGATGTGATTACTCTTCTTATTTGCTTATGCCTATTGCTTAGTATTAGCCAGTTTTTTCTGAAGGGTGTGTGCAGAAGACGTGAAAACTTGTGGCTACCATCATGATCTTTATTGACGTAGAAATATTTCCCTGATGTCATTATTGATAGTGGGTTTGGTTTTGCTGTGTTTTTAAATTAATTCTGAGGAGTGCTCCTTTGCTGTGGACACCGCTGTATGTCAATTCTAAGCTTTAGGTGGCCAAACAGTTGCAAGACCTAGATGTGGATTCCCAAGAATGCAGGTTTAATTGAGCCTTTATGTTATAGGCCTGCTATGAGCGAGGGATGGAGGTCAGCGTGGTGCCAAAAACCTCTGCTTCCACTGACTCACCTTGGCTGGGCCTTGCCAAGTATGCCTGGTCAGGGTGAGTACTGCAGCTAAGATCTCTGTTCTCTGTTGCCTCTGTGCTGCCTGGTGCACTGGACTTCAGTGCTTTCAGGTTACCACTGAGGTAACCTGTCTTACTCTTCTGCAGATACGTGATCGAGTGCCCCAACTGTGGGGTGGTGTACCGCAGCCGACAGTACTGGTTTGGCAACCAGGATCCTGTCAACACTGTAGTGAGGACAGAAATTGAACATGTCTGGCCAGGGGTGAGTCTGCATAAGATTGCTGGATAATCTTTGTGTATGTGTGCGGCCATGCACATGTTAGTTTGTTGGTTCTGGACACTGATGGAGTAAATGGATTGGCTCTCATTACAGCTGGTCCCTGTCTCTGCTATTTGAAAGAACCTTTGCATGGGCCTTCAGTCATCTTTTGCCTATCTTGAAATGGCTGAGTTGCCAGTTTGTTAACACTTTTTGTTTATCCACCTACCTCTGTGTTTTAAAGCAGGACTAGTCAATTTTTTTTCTCTTGATTGTCCTCCAGTTTAACAGGAGCAATGGGTTTTAGAGCTGTCTGCATCTAAAAAAAAAGGTTTCCATGGTTTTATTCTCAAATGAGTATCTGTTTCATTCCAGACTGATGGATTTCTGAAAGACAACAACAATGCAGCCCAGCGTTTGTTGGATGGCATGAATTTCATGGCTCAATCAGTATCTGAACTTAGCCTGGGACCCACAAAAGCTGTGACCTCCTGGTTGACAGACCAGATTGCCCCAGCTTACTGGAGACCCAACTCTCAGATCCTGGTAAATAGCAGCTGCTGTAGAGAAATGCTTTGCATAGTTAGAATCCTTTTTCCCCACCCTTTAAGTAATGTAGTATTTTGCAAATTCCAAATGCTTCTTATTTTACTGCAGCAAGCCCTTCTCCTACAATTTTGAGAAAATAGAAATGCTTTCAGCTCTTTCCATTCCTGACTTAGCCCTGCTAAAGAAACTGTTTCTCCCTATTCTTTGTGAGCTCCTCTCCCAGTAGGATCACAGAAAATTCTAGCTTGCATGGACTTGCTCTTCAAAGCAAAGAATCATCATCTTAAATCTGGCTACTGCAGTTGATAGTACTATTTTTATAGATGCAGAGATTGAATTCTGGTTTCATATCAGATGCAAAAAGCTGGCCCCAACAGTTCCACTAGGAAAGGATTCCCTGTGTCTCTCAGGAAACAGGTGGTTCTTCAGTGAAAACTACCTTTTGAATTCTTACCTCCAACAAATATCAAATATCCACCATTCAGCCCTGTATGGTGTGGCTGTGTTTATTTGTGACTGTGAATGAAGGGATCACAGCAATATATTGGCTTAACTGCTGTACACCTACCTGTCTGTATCACTTCCCTAGGGTAAAGTTATGGGGCTGGTGGCACCCAAGTCTTGGGTGTAACTATATTTTTCACAATTTCAGTCTGAAACTTGCCATCTGGGCTTCTGCTCTCTCTTTTTCTATTAAGGAAGATCAAACTAACGATTTTTCTTTCTATGTGGTTCTGATTAGAGTTGTAATAAGTGCAACACACCTTTTAAAGACAATGACACCAAGCACCACTGCCGGGCGTGTGGAGAGGGTTTCTGCGACGGCTGCTCTTCCAAGACCCGCCCAGTGCCTGAGCGAGGCTGGGGACCAGCACCAGTGCGCGTGTGTGACAACTGCTATGAAAACAGGGGCATCCAGTTAGGTAATTTTGGGTTGATTGTGACAGAATTATCCCTGGGCGATAGCCTGAGGTCTTTGTCTCTGATTTCTGGATCACAGCCGTTCCCACTGGGTGTAGGCAGTGTTGTTCAAACTGGGCTTCCATACAGTTTTTGGCAGGAAGGCTCAAGAGCTCAATGTCTTTTGGCAGAAAGGTGATCCTTTCAATGAGCTACCAGATACCTGACCCCCTGACAAAATTGATTTCTAATTGTATCTCTACTTTTTGTTTTTTCCAGCAACTGCTGGTGGTCTGGTGCTAGCATCAGAGCAGGGATGATGCTGTTTTAGCAGACTGTATTTTGTCTGTTACAGCTCAAATGAAAACTCTGCAATCCAAGATTGGGGATGTGGGAGAAAGGCTGGGGAGAGACTCCAGCCTGCCTTTTGGGTTTGCTGCTGGTTTTTGCTAATGTAAATTAATTGAAAATTGGCAGAAATTGTGGTGGACTTAGGTGCTGAGCTCTTCACTCTTGTGTCACACAGATGTGGCTGAGCTGCCTTCAGATGAGGAAGGAGGGACACTTATTGCCAGGAAGGTGGGAGAGGCTGTGCAAAATACACTTGGAGCAGTGGTGACAGCCATGGACATTCCCTTAGGTGAGCTCTGTTTGGTTCTGATGGATTTTTTTTGTCTAAAGGCATTTTTGTTTTCAAAGAGTAAAACTTCTGATTAAACTTCAAGAATTTGTGTGACGGACTAGCACCTCTGCTATGATGCCACTGTTGGCTGAGAGTTTTCCAGTCCTCTACACCTCTTCTGCTTGATGTTTCCTCTTGGTTTTCAGCACATTGTTTCTGCAGTTCATGCTTTCTCTTTTCTCCCTTTTGTGCAAATCTCTGTGCACCAAGCTGTGAATAATTCATACTCCTCTGATGCGTCACTGCAGTGACCTTCCAGTTGGAGTACCCTAAAGACTGGCCAATTAGGAAGCATTTTAGCAGGTTTGGTTTTATTCCAGAGAATTTGAGTGCCTTTCAAGTGTATTCATGGGTACTGCTGGCACTTGGTACTTCTGCAGGGGAGGGCTGAGAATTTGGAGCTGTCCAGTCTGGTAATGATGGGGAAGTAATCAGTAATGTGATCTTTAATGGTGAGCTTAGTGCAGTGAAATGTTTGCTGCTCTTTCAT
Organism: Acanthisitta chloris; assembly: GCF_000695815.1. Classification (NCBI taxonomy): domain Eukaryota; kingdom Metazoa; phylum Chordata; class Aves; order Passeriformes; family Acanthisittidae; genus Acanthisitta; species Acanthisitta chloris. The sequence continues at coordinate 24,288 of NW_008691627.1, read as the reverse complement.
GTGCTGGGTGGCAGTTCAGGTATGTCAGCAAACATTTCACGTTTGAATCTTCTGTTGTTGGACCTGACTTCCTACTCATTGCACAGATCATTGTTCAACTGCTTTGCCTACAGCACATCCTGCCATCAGCTTTGTGGGTATTTGCTCTCTGACTCAATGAAAGGCAGAATAAATCTTTCTCAGTTTGGACAGTACATACATTTCTGAGTATTTGGCTTGGTGACTGTGGTTTTTTGGCCACAGCTGAAACTGAAGGTAGGAAAAGCAAGTGTCTCAACCACTGGAAAAGTCTGAGTAAGGGAAGATGCCACCATTTAAGGAGAAGCAGTCTGTCCCTCTGAGGAGAGGCAGAATGTGGGAGAATGACAGAATGCCATAAACGGCTGCCTGTTGCACTGGAGTATTCTGTCATAGGGCACCTACCCATTAGTGGCAGTGATGTGATTTGCAGTTGGTAACTTCCAGTGGAGTACATTCTTGATATGCTCATGTTCACAGATTATTTTCTTCTCCCTCTTTCTCATCCCCCCACCTCACTTTCTCCTTAGGTCTGGTAAAAGATGCTGCCCGCCCTGCATACTGGGTACCAGACCATGAAATCCTGCACTGCCACAATTGCCGGAAGGAATTCAGTATCAAACTCTCCAAACACCACTGTCGGGCCTGTGGCCAGGGATTCTGTGACGACCGCAGAGGGGTTCCCTCCCGCGGATGGGATCACCCAGTCCGAGTTTGCTTTAACTGCAATAAAAAGCCTGGTGACCTTTAACCCCAGGCTCTTCTCCAGATCTTTGCAATTCCTTATGTTCTCAGGGTTACAAATGAAGATATCTGGTCTCCCTTAAACCTTTTAACCTGTTGCAGCCAGAGTGCATGTTTCCAGTTTCTGGCCTCCTCTCGTGTTATATCCATCTTGGAACGCTGGGAATGAGCTTACATTCAGCCTCTAGGTTTTAATTTCAAATTAACTGGGAAAGGGAGGGAGCTCCCTTGTAAATGAGAAAACCAAATCCAGTGTATTTTATTCCAATAAAAACCCCCCCATATATATATATATATCAACTATATATAATTTAGTATATTAAGAATACGGTTGGCTAATGAAGCTTTGAGTATTCCTAGTTCAAATGATGGATGGTGTTGTTCTATACTATACTGGATCAGACTTATGGCCTTCTAATTCTTCTTCTGGAATGTCTTGCTGATCTTAATGTCCTGTGAGGAAGGTTTGGACTCTGTGCTGCCAGGAAATCTCCAGTGTTGATATATGAATTACACCTGGTAATTCAGCCAACCCTACATTTGGAGGTGTTGTCCTTCTGGCCATGGAAGATTAACTCCAGATTTATTAGCAAGTTTGTTTGAACTGTGATATAAGCAATGGTCTTGCAGTGCAAGAGGTATCAAATTGAAATAGATCCCCTGGTTGAGATCAGTAGAGCTCTGAAAGGTAAAGCAAATCATATGGCACGAGGCAAAGTGTTCTGATTTTGCCATTTCAACTTCAATAATAGATCAAAGGGTAGCAGGGTTTTGCTCTCCCTGACAATGTTTTCACGTACTCAGGTTTTCTTCAAGTTTCTCTGCCAGATCATGACAGTTAAAAGTTTTGTTCAGAGCAGAACAAGAGAACAGGTTCTGTAGGCAATTCTGAAATATGAAGTTTGATTTGTTTGGGTTGTGATGACTTTTTCCCCTTTTTAAGTGATCCTGTAGTCTTTGAAGCCTCTGTGTTCTCAGATGTGGTTGCATAGAAACTGCACAGATTTGACTTATCTTTCTTCTAGTAATATGAACTTACAACTCAGCCTGGAAAATGGGAACCTTTCTTCTTTGCTCCTAGCAACTGGCACTCAGTGGACTTCATCCTTTTATCAAAGGACTGCAGTGAATTCGCTGATTTTATTATCAAAAGCACCACTTAACCTGACTTACACTGTCTTGTACTGTGGATTTGTGGTTCCAGTTATAAGAAGTAAGAGACCATTATGGATTAAACTGCCTAAAATTCTCCCTTCTCGGCTTACATAGGCAAGAATTCTTCCACCACATGAGAGTTGCCTCCTCTTGGAGTGGCTGGAGTTTAATGCGGTGTCCTGGAACTGTGGTATTTTTTCCCCAGCTTATTAAATGTGCTCTTGTGTAGATGAGTGACCAACACCCTGTTTTAAGACTGTATTATTAAATTAACTGCTATAAAGGACTTTATCTTCTGAACAAGCGTACTGACTTTCCTTGTAAACAAGCGATTCTCACTTTGTCTGTGAAAGAATCACTCAAAAAAGTGGTTACCCCTTCATGACTACATCCAGCTTACACAAGGAAGTAGACTTAGAAGATGTTCCAGGACACCTTCGGTACTGGCCAAGTTTACTGGGGACTGTCTAATGTTTTTGTAAGCAAGAGTCTGCCATAAACTGACAATTGTCCAAGGGAGGGCACAAGTAGGTAGAAATCCTCTCTTAAAAAGCTATTCTGTACATCTAGCATAATTCTGTCCTTCAAAGTATTTTTTATTTTTTTAATGGGTGAGCAATGTGTTCTTGGTTTGTAGGCTGTGCCCTGTGTGCTGTTTATGCATGTAGCTTTACTACCATGTTAATGCACAAAGAGAAAGCAGCCATGACATTCCTTGTATAAAATCTTCAGCATCGGTTTCAACAACTTGTCTGATTTTTTTTTTCCTGATCACAGCCAGAATTCCTACTCAGTCAAAAAGAAAATGTTGTCTAAACATTTTTAGTATATATGTGATCTTAGTAACTTAGCAACCTGTCAGTATCAGAGTCCATGCTTGATTGATTGTCCTGAAGCTGAATCTTTTATGCTATTTCTCAACAAAGCAAAATCTTACATGGTGCTTAAACTGCAGCAGGCTTGGTGTTACTCTTTCTGGACAATGTGGAAAGGTGTATTGGGGATCTTTGTTTTCCAAATTGAAAAAAAAAAATCTGTAAGGTTTAAGTTCATTGCTGTTTTCTGTACAGAAGGCTTTTAATTTTCCTGGTAGTATTTGGTGCTGTGAGTACACAGTATAGAACATGGTTATTAAATGGCTTAGCTATTTAAAGGGGGGTAGATGTATATTTTAGCAGAGCTCAATGCTATCTGGTATTAACACATTAGGATTCATAGCAGAGCCCAGTGCTATTTGGTATTGACACCTTAGGCTTCAATAAACAGAAGAGCTGTAGAAGATGTTTGTGGACAGAGAGCTCTACAGGAAACTTAAGTGAAGGAAATGGAAATCCTGAAAAAAAAATCACTAAAGCAACATTGGAGCATGTTATGCTTGGGGTGGGACTGAGTAGAAACCTAACCAGAGTGAGTCTTTGCAAAACCTGTCAAAAGTTAACAGGAACCTTGCTGGAGCTCTGCAAAAGCAGAAACTGTTTCTTAATGGCAGTATGAGACAGATCCAACAATAATGCAACTCCTGTGTGAAAAAATGTTGTCTATTGTGAAAAAGTCTTGCTATTTTCAAGGGCAGGGGTAGGAGGGGACTCTATTCCAGGAAATTTCTAGAAGATCACTATGTGTGTTTTACCAAAGACAAATTAATTATTTACCATGGAATTGCAGTTAGTCAAGATGACAACATGTGCCTTGAATCAACTGACGTTCACTGTAATGTTAATATTTTCATAGTTAAAATTGGCACACCATCTTGGTAGGATAATGAATTCAGTTGGTCTGAGACGTGACATGATAAAAGCATGTTCTGAGTTACAGATTGAAGTAGACTGATGTAAACTGCTTGCCAGAAAAATTATGTCAGATTGATTATTGGCAGATCAAGCAGCCTCTGCACCAGTTCTCATTAGGAAATGCTATGGAAAACATCGAGTAAAATAAGAATCATGTGAATTAACTGATATGCAAAGATGTGTGTCCCAGTGTAAAACTAATTCCTCACCACAAAACAAGCCTATATTTGCAGAGGAAAAATGTCTGATATGATTGCTCTGTTCTGACAGATTTATTTCCATTGTGGGTATGTATGGAAATTCAGCATGAAGATTCATCTTCAAATAGGTGATGTGGGTTTTCCTCTCATTCTGTGAAGCAGATATATGTGACCTTCATATAGATGTGCACACTTGGAGTCTCTACCCAAAACCTTTAGGCCAATCTTGGCTTCAATGTATGCCAGGTGCATGTTGCACCTGAGAGTTGCAGCTAGGGAAACAGATGGCAGAACAGCATAGCTGCAAGATGTAGCTATTGTTCAGGGTAGCACAGGCTCTAACATGTAGCTACTTGCACAAGAAAAACTGCTTTGTCTTTCATTTCCCTGCCCCCTGCACGAGTTTTCCTGTTCACTGCCCTGCCCAGTTCCTTTCAGGTGAAGTTACAGTTGCTGAAGTTGGCCAAGGTATCATATGTGTGCCTGTCTGTGTCCCTTGTGAACTGGACCTTTGGTTGTGTTCTGGAAAACACGACAACCCTCGCTAGCTTTTGATGTTCATGAGAGTTTGTGGAAATAAATACCATTATTGTTAGATCTGCCTTGCATTTATGCTAGTTGTCTATGTGCTGTGGCTATGCTGAGACATTCACAAGTGCCACTGATGCTTTTGGAGCCTGAAATTTACCATTGCTGGACTCTGGCTTCCCACCTGGTCATACAGACTTTTCTTCACGTTTTTGCTTTCAGCATAATCAGCCCAATTAAGTTTAACTACTAATATCACTCTGTTTTTCAGCCTCTCATTTTCATGTTTGATTTGTCAACTAATCTTGTCAGTCACTGTAATGCCACATATTGTGGCATTGTCCTTGCATTTGATTATCACTGGTGCCTGTAATATAATTTGGCACCAACAGATGTGTCTTTGCCTCCTGAGAACAGAGAGTGATTTGGACAAGTGATAGAACTGTCTGGTTTTTGTCATCTGAATCCTGTCCCCACCCCCTGCTTTAGCTAAGCACTTTCATGGTAAAGCTATGTTGACATATATATTGTCAGTCACAGCACATAGTAGGTGACATTTTATGACACAGTGTGTCATAAAATGTATTTGTAGTGCAGGCATATCAACAATGAAATCACGGCAATGCCAAAATAAATAAAAACTTACTATGAGGGCTTTCAAAATCAACAGGATAATGTGATGAAGACCAAGCTGAAGTAGAATGGCAGCTAGTCAGTTATCTTAAGCCAAAATAAAAGTGCATTCAGCTTTTTAACTTCATTTTTGTTGGTGGTAACTCAAGCAAAAAAATTAAGTGATACAATACCACTTATATACATAGAAGTCCTCACGTAGGAAATGTCTCAATTGTGGCATTACAGAAATTCTAATTTCAAGAATGGCCAGAGATTTTGAAACACACTGATTTCTTACGTTTTGAAAAGCTGGTTAAATCTTTCTGGTTCTGCTTAAAAGGCAGTTTCTCAGCAGCACTGGAAAGAAGCAATAGTGTATGTCGGACGATGTACAGATGATGACTTTGTCAGGAAGGCACCGGAGAGCGTCGCAGCTACCATGATGTCAAAAGGACTGCAGATAGGAATTGTTTGGACTGGAAAAGGCAAGTGATCTTGATTATATTTTCAGACATTACCTGAAAAGGTTTACCAACTTTGTGCCTTGGCTTCGTTTATGAAACATTAAACTAGTTCGTAAAGTGCTTTAATCAGTTGGGTCAAGCATCTCTCAACTAACCTCCAGTCCCTCGCCCCAGAACCGCTGTCTAGAAGTACTTTGAGTTGGTATTGACTGCTTGTTTCAGCTCACAGTATATGTAGTATAGATAGTATATGGAAGCAGCCACTAGCAACTGAAGGTTTGGGGACCAAAGCTGAATTGCCAGATCATAAGTTTTCTGAAAGCAGCTTCTGTAAGGACACCTCAAGGCTGTGTATGCAGTGGGGCTTGAGTTCTCACTTCCTCACAAATGCTTAATTTTCTGGTCTGGCTGGAATATGTCCCCATTAAAGTCAAAAATGCCAAAATGCCAGTGTAAATTTGTGACTAGTACATTGATTTTTAAACCTCTTAGTTTCAGTAGTCATCAGGATAATAGAGGAATGACCATGAAGACATGTACTGCAATAAAGTGGGCCCAACAAAAAACCATAACCAACACAACAGATGACTCAGAAGCAAACCTCCTTCCTGCTTTAGACATTTGGAGTTAAAATAGCAATTTTTCTACCTGTTATGTCTAAGAACCTTACATAACCTAAAGAGTTTTATGTGGAAAGAGCCTTTTTAATCAGGGTTGAGAGATCACTAATAGCAGTAGTGTATATAGAACAGAGCAAGGGTGAGACTGTGGTTTCTGAGAGAATTGTGTTGATGAGAGGGACTGGCAGTTTGGTCAGTGAGGAGTCCCCTGATGGTCTGCTCTGTGCCTTGCTCCAGTGAACAAAAGGGACCAAAGACGTTGTGTCTGCCAGATGAGGGGTGCTGCAACCTGTCTTGGAGTGCAGGTCTGGCCTTTCTGAAGTTTCCTACTAGTTCAGTACTTGCTGAGAAGCTGAGGCAAAGAAATACGGTATTCTGATACTGTGGTAAGGAGTAATAGTGCTGCACTTCCTTTTTAACTGCCTTAGGGTCCTGCTATTGCTGCATAATGAAACAAATGATTTAATATACTTTAGGCACTGTGTACAGGCTGCTTGCTGTTTGTCAGTGAAGCCAAATTGTCTCTCTCCTTGCCCTGCTTCCCCTCTCCTTTCTTGCTGCTCCTGCAGGCTTAATTAGAAGTGTTGGCTGCCAAAACACTAGTTGGGTGAATGGGTTTGCAGGGACACGTGTGCATTTTGGTCCTGGAAACGACAGAAAGGAAATTATTTTCTTTTGTTTTGCTTAAAAGGGAACAAAGAAAAGAAACTATCTTCAGTTACGTAAGATGCCTTTCTGCCACAATTCCTAGTTTGTGTTTCCCATAGTAACTGGACATAATTGTTGCATGGAGCTGTTCTTGCAGAACAGGCATGACTGGAGTTAAAAGCACTGAAAAGAGTTTAAACTCTAATTTAAATTTTGGAATTAATTCTGATTTAAGGGAGGTCATGATCCTTGTAAGTTGGTACCTGCAAGTGTTTGGACCACACACTTACTAGCAAGAATATCAATATAAAGTATGTTGCACCTCTGAGTTGACTATAAGGTGTAAGATTAGGAGTTTGCAGTGGGATAGGTTTAGCTATGTTTCTGTTTCCTGAACAGATGCTTAGTTGCAAGATGCATTATTACTTAAGGCAGTGCAAATGCTTTTGAAAGTTGTGCTGTGTGCATTAATCTTGTGCATGCAACAGAAAACGTCCAAAATTAACATAACTGATTAATACAAATTACAGAGTATTTTCTCAAATTGCAAAGTAAGCCAGGAATTGAGTTTCTTGGTTATCAAAGGGTAATAGAGGGAATGGGAAGTGCCTGTAAGACTTACTACTTAGGAGGAGAGCCTCTGCTCTTAGAAACAATGGCTGTAGAAGGAAGGGGCAGCACAGAGTATGCTGTGAGCAGCATCCACTCTGTTTTGTGTGAGAAACAAGGCTCTGCAGAGGAATGCCAAAGTCAGATATATCAGGGGAGTCATAGTTATAAGGAATTCACAGCTCTGTCTGCCCATGGGAAAATGGGAGTTGGCTGTTAATGGGATACAAGAAAGACTTGGGAGTTTTGAATGTATACTCAGAGAGGCAAGAAACTGTTTTGAATATTTTCTGGGATTCATCTTTCATCTTGACTACCCTTGCTACAGCTATTTCATACAGAGTATATTCACACTGTAAAGTTATTACACTACTCCCAGAAGAGTTTTCCTGCTCTGTTGTCTTCTACGCAGATTAATGGGTGAAAGAAATACAAAGAAAGGGAAGGAGATCAGCTCACGTAACACTGGAGTGTGGTGGGCAAGAATGCTGCTGAGAACAGAATTTTCTAGAATAGCACATTGCTTAGGCCTGAAAGTTGTGAGAGGACAGAAGAAATTAGTGTGGAACCCTACAGGTCAGAGAGGATTTTTAGCAGGGCCCACCCTTCCTGGCAGCTGTATCTAAATAATTTCCTCTTATCCAAAGTCACTTGAAAAATGGAAGGGAAGAAGAGTGCATTGGAAACAAACAAGAACCCACAGGATATGCTCTGGTCTGCACTGGGCTTGCAATGCAGGGCACTTGATGCTTTTGTTTAGAAGCCAGAGACACACTCAGAAAGCTTCATGAGCTCAGGCCACCAGCAGGGATGCAAAGGGATAAACTGGCTGCAGCAAAGCTCTTAATGAACTCTTAGGAAGCTCACGCCACAACCTTGAGTGTCTCATCCCTGTTAGCAGTGCTGTGTTCATGCTGCAGTTCACACTGTCCTCCTCTGGGAAAAACATTTTGTGACTGAACAGTTTTACCAGCCCACTTTTCAAACTGCAAATACTCCTGCTCAGTTATTGGCTAAGAGGTTTCCCTGCATATGGGCATTTATCCCCCCCCAGACTCCCAACCTTGCCAGTGTATCCGATGGATACTGGCTGCAGGACAGCCTTGCCTGACCCAGACTGGTTACCAGGCAGGAACTGGATGTAACAAAGCTCCATGGGATGGTAATTGTTCTCAAATACAGAAATGGGATAATCCAGTTACTGAGCTGGTGCTACAACTGCAAGCTGAGGGTCCAGTTGTAACTCTGAATGCAGAAGCCCTGACTTTGCACAGGTGATCTCATCCCAAACAGGATGTGGTCTGTCCAGGCTGGGCTTGTCTCCTGCTCCAGCTGCATGAGCAAGCCTATCATTCCAGACTACTGACCAAACTGTATGTTAGGGTGTGGACTTGGTTAGGAAACACTGATAAATTAACGGACATTCAGCTTTGCTAGTGCACTAGAAAGGGGCTTTGTTCTATGCCTGTTGCTTTCTAAAGGGAATGGTGTTAGGACAGTGGCATGCTACAATCATCTGAAAAGGACAAAGTTTAGTAGGCCCAGCTCAAAAGAAGCAACAATGTGAGTGAGGAAACTGCTGTCCCTGAACTGCTTCCAACTGTATGTGTAGTAGAGGCAGCTGAAGGAGCCCAGACCAAAGCTACTCCAAACAAGCCCCAGAACACTTACGGTGGCAGTTTCTCAACACCAGCTGCTTCACTCTGCTAATCCACTCTGCTGGGCCAGCCTACTTGCTCAGGTAGATGTGACTACAGGTAAGTGTTTATATGACCAAACTGGGATTAAGTTAGAGCAGTCTTTTGACAGCAAATTTAGCTTGCATGACATAGGCCCTTAATCAAGTTTACCAGCTTTGCAGGGCTAACAGCTAGATTTCAGAAAGGCTGAATATAGCCTACAGAGTTAATCAGCATTCAGCTTTTATTTACAAGAGGCCCGAGATGTATACAGCAAGATTTGCTGAACCTCCTGAAGGAGGTTCCTAACTCGATAGGTAAAGCAGATGCAACAACAGCACATAATGACTCAAGAGCATGTTGAGTGGAGTGAAAAAAAGTCACATACAGAATGGCAGACCTGTAGACCAGGTCTGAGGAGAATATTGTGTCAGTTATAGGAGAAGTGGTAGAGATCCTGTTTGACAGCCATGAGTAAACCAGGAACTCCTCGGCTACCCCCAAGTCTTGAAGAAAACACCACACTAGGAATGGCATCTTTGGATGATGGGTGGGGAGAAGGAATGGTTCTAAGCAGACTGGCATCTTGGAGACTCCAAATTCTGGTGTAGCAATCTTGCCCAACTGGAGAGGACAATAAAATTCAACATTACACAGGAAGTACTTCACACAGCTCTGCAAGATTATCACCACAGAAGCAGATCTATGAGGAAAACACCCTGACAACTTCTACACACACACACGAGGCACAGTGCTTATAGATACTTTATGAAACATAAATTCTCCCCGAACACTGCAAGTGAAAAAATATGCATTTCCTATTAGACAATTAAAGGCATGATAAATCAGTATTTTGTATTTTCCTCACACTCATTATGAAGCTCCTAAGCCAAAAAAGGGGAGAAAACTGGTCAAACTAAAAAGAATTCTTATTATTATTCTGCCACTTATTGAGAAATCCAAGGAGAGGAGGTCGCTGTGTTTACACGGACTTTTTGAAACCTGGCTACACTACAAGGATTTTAGGGGTTTTGGCTTCATTTATTGCTACTTTTCCTCTCCCCACCCCAAATATAATAATAAAATATATCTGAGTGTAACCATGTATATTCAAAATTAATCTAAGTGGTATAGGTGGTTTACAGGGAGTCAGGCTTATGTGCCAATGCTTCAGTCCATCACCACACCATCCACTTAAGCACCAACTAAGCATATACATGGTCTCAAGTGTTTATATATAAAGTTATCACCAGGTCTCTTGTGTACATGTTGTTTCCCTGGATTTCAAAATCAAGTGTTTTCTGCTCTACTCTTCAGACACACTGTGGAAAGGATAATGGGACTTTCGCAGGACACGGCAGATAAAGCTGTTAAGCACTACACAGGAGTGATTACAGTAGGTGTGCATCCATAACATAATTTCTTAATTTTCATAGTATATTGCAGTATATCCAAGGCTAAATTTCTTCTGAATTTTGAAGAATTAACATCTTTATAGCTTCCAACAGCTGTGGCTAAGAAATGCCCCTCAGGCATAAGAAAATCACTGCCATTCACTCTACAAGTGTATGTGGGGGGAAAAGTCAACCCACCTGCTATAAGAAGTCCTTCCTCCTCATTTACATGCAAAGGCAGAATAGCATATTCATTGTGATGACCTTTGTACTGTTTCACACACTTAGCTGTTCTCAGGTCCCACAGTTTTATCTGCAAGTTGAAGTAATTGCTTGAGAGAGCATATATTAACAAACCAGAGAGCACCTGATAGTTGGACCTGTTGGAGCAGGCCCAGAGGAGGGTCATGAAGATGATCAGAAGGCTGGAGCCCCTCTCCTATGAAGACAGGCTCAGAGTTCAGCCTGGAGAAGCAGCATTCCAGTACATCTGGAGAGGGACTTTTACAAGGACATGTAGCGATAGGACAAGGGCAAATGGCTTTTAACTCACGGAGGATAGGTTTAGATTTAGTAATAGGAAGCTCTTTAATGTGAGGGTGATGAGTTACTAAAGCAGGTTGCCCAGAGAATGCCCCATCCCTGGAAGTGTTCAAGGCCAGGTTGGATGAAGCTTTGAGCAACCTGGTCTAGTACAAGGTGTCCCTACCCATGGCAGGAGGGTTGGAACTAGGTGATCTTTAAGGTTCTTTCCAACACAAACCATTCTATAGTAAATAAGTGGATCTGGAAGAGCACTCATATATGGAACTACCACCCAGTTCCAAACTACCCACTAAAGAACAGGCATCTGCCCTTGGGACTGGGATCAGCACCTCTCACTGTCCAGATACTAACAGGAACAGAATATCCTAAACACAACAAAACCATACCTTTCCAGCCATATCTGTTGCCATAAGATAATGTTCAGCCTCCATTAGGTGAATAGATGTAACTGCTGAGTCATGGAAGAGACGAATTGCTTTCCAGCTCTGCCCCTTTCGGTTACGTTGACGCACATCAATGCTGAAAATCTCCCCTGAACGGCAGCCATTGTACAGCACTGGGTTCTGGAAGAATCCAAGAGAGAGTACTATGTAACACCTATAAGCATCTTACAAGTTATCCAGAGAGAATCCTTGTCATGCTTTTGAGCTCTATGGTGCAGTTGTCAAATTATTTTAACACAGGCATTAAGAAGCAGAAGTTTAATTACACACTGCAACATCTGTCAGCCAACTCATCAGTTCCGTTCACACCTCAACAACGTCTGGAAGTTTGGCCAGGTAAGTAGGAACTTAGTCTAATGTAACAGCAAAACAAATTGGAATTCTCACATTCTGATTTCACCCTTCTCACTAAATCTTTGTGAACAAGTCCATTAGTATTTTAGAGGGAATTTTTCCTTCTTGGTGGAGGCAATACACTGAGTGTTAACAAGATAAGGTTATTTGTCAATATGACTTTAGAGCACGTTATTATGGTGCTCTTTGTACTTCCTACATTTCCTTTTACCCTCAGTAATATTAACAAAAATCACCCCTGTTGCCAGAGTTTGAAATCAGTTAATCTCGTGTGCGAGTATCAGACCACAACAGGTCTGTTGTGGAAGAGCTATCCAGCTGCAACTGTCATCACAGTCTTATGCACAGCATGAGAAGCCTTGTCACAAACGACAAAAAGCTTACCAATGAGGCAGTGCTCTGAAAAAAATGAAGGGTGTAGAGTTCTCCTTACCTGTGTGGCAAACTGCTGTGCCAATACATCACTACTGGTTCCAAACGTCTGTCGATGTCCTGTCACTACGTTGGTCACAAGAACTCGTCGTGTCAGGCCTAAGGAAGACAGACAATTTAGCTCTAATTCAAGCAGCAGCTGGGGAGGTGAATGCAAGAAGTCCTTCCCATTGAGACAGAGGGGGTTGCTAGCCTTACACAGCACCTGTGCTGAAGCAGTTATCTGCTTGTGGATTCAGGCACCAAGCACAGGACCAGGCCGTGGATATCTTGAAACTGCACAGCATTCCAGGTCGATCTCCTAGGAGAGAGGAGCAACATATGAAGTGTTCATAAAATGTTAGGACAGGATGATAACTCAGAAAGGCTCTCTAGACGGCCATACTTCTTCCAACATTTCAATCTGAAACAGAGAAAGTGCTACCCAGTTAGTATCCCTGTGCCGCTCAAGAGACAGTGTAGTGGTTTTGCATGGCCAGGCTTTGGCAGTGGGGAGGCTACAGGGGTGGGTTCTGTGAGAAGCTGCTAGAAGCTTCCCCGTGTCTGGCAGAGCCAATGCCAGTGGCTCCCGGACAGACCCACCCCCGCAGCATGGCCTAGCCAATCAGGGATGGTAGTAACACCTCTGTGGTAACATATTTAAGAAAGAAAAAAAGTTATTGCACAGAAGTAATTGTGGCCAGGAAAGAGAGGAGTGAGAATGTGAGAGGAACAACTGTGCAGACACCAAGATCAGTGGAGAAGGAGGGGGAGGATGTACTCCAGGTGCCGGAGCTGAGGATCCCCTGCAGCCTGTGGTGAAGACCACGGTGAAGCAGTTGTACCCTGTAGCTCATGGAGGTTAATGGGCTACAGAGATCCATTTGTAGCCTGTGGATTCCCAAAGGAGTGAACCCATGGTGAGCCCTTGCTAGAGCAAGCTCCTGGCAAGGACCTGCAAACCTGTGGAGAGAGGAAACCCACACTGGGGTAGACTTCCTGGTAGGACTTGTGATCCTGTGGGGGACTCGTGCTGGAGCTGTCTTTGAGGGGCTGGACTGCACCCTGTGAAGAGTGACCCACACTCTTCGTGGAGAACTGCCACTTGTGGGAAGGACTCACGGAGAAGTTCGTAGAGAGCTGTCTCCTGTGGGAGGAACCCCATGCTGGAGCAGGGGAAGGACTCCTCTCCCTAAGAGCAGTGGCAGAAACAACACGTGATGAACAGACACTCCCTGTCTCCCTGTGCTGCTGATGGGAAAGAGGTAGAAAATGTGTTTTAAGGTCTATTTTATTTTCTCATTATCCTGCTCTGATCTTGTTAGTAATAAAACTACTTAATTTCCCCAAGTTTAGTCTGTTTTGCCTGTGAGTGATCTCTTCTGCTCCTTATCTCAACCCATGAAGCTTTAATTATATTTTCTCTCCCCTGTCCATTTTGCAGAGCAGAGTGAGAGAATGGCTTTGGTGGATGCCTGGCACACAGTCAGGGACAACCCACTACAACAGGAAACAGAAGCAGGACTTCATGAGTGTCAGCTGGACACCTACAGTCTATATCAATAGATGACACTGAGAGACTGTGAAATTTGTTCAGTAGTCAGAGGGCTGACTATGGCAGGAAAGAGAAAAGTAACACCTGCCTTACAGGACTAACTAAGCCATTTTTTAAAGATAAGTGGGCTGGGAATAAAAAATACGTACTTCATACGGTACAGATTAGCCAAAGCCTAACCTGTTAAGTTCTTGGCCTAAAAAAACCCCAAAGTTTGATTATTTAACAATACCTTAGATTTGACCCTTACTCATGCAGCTCCTGCAAAAAATTTATGTCAATTAGTAGACTAAGTCCTCAGTTTTCACTTCCTTCATGGCACATCATGTATACCTATGTCAGGCAGCAGAGGTGACACGGCTAAGAGTGGAAGGATAACATAGTTTTACTCAGGGTAAGTTCTGCTTTGCTCCCAGCATCTATTACCAAGGTTTCCACAAATCAACAATTTAGGAAAGCAAAGTAACTCAAATTTAGAAACATTTTACCAGTCAATAGGATATACGAGGCAGGAGGACTTTGGTGGAATTCACATCTAATTATGTTGGTTATAGTGAATGGCTTAAAATGTTCTACAAGCAACTGGGCACCCTGGCCTAGTAGCTATCCACCCTCTGTGACTCTTCAAGTTCATGCTAACTCTGTGCTTTTTTTTAAAATGGCTGCATAAACAGCATGCCATTAAAAATTTAAAATAGGCCCATTAGTCTCATCTATCACAGATTTCCTCTGTATAAACTTAACTAATCGTGTCTGAATGGAAACTGGGTTGGAGGACTGTTCTCTCTGACTTGAAGAAGCACTGTTATAACATCTATCAACAATCGAATTAATGAAGTGCTGCCCTCAAGAACATTCAACAAACAAATACATATACAGCTGCAGCCACCAGACTTAAAACGTAGAATTCTCTAGATCAATCAAGTTTATGCACAGCTGAGCATGAGCTTGTACAAGGAGCTATGGGCTAAGACATCTACCAGCTTTCCACCTTTGATCATCCACTGAGCATACTTGAGCAGCTGGTATGACAAAGGATTCTGCAATGACTCTAGACAGTCTATAAGGAAATGCAAGTACTTCTTGTGTGCAGCTTCTGGGTATTAATTACAGGCCAAGCTATTAATGAAAAATCTCAAATGTTTACTTTACAAGTGAGATGTTCTGCCAAAGTCAAGCACTGCAGCAGCTAAAAATAAACCAGTGCTTTGAATACTGCTTGTTGATTAAGTCTTAAGGTAAATTCTTTCATCATTTCACTTCCTACACTGTTTTAGACTTTCTAAGTCTTATAAGAATACAACAAGTAAGCTCACCAACTACTGAAAAAAATGTGGAAATAATCTTTCCTTTTCACTCTTTTCATACCGTAACTGGTACCAAAAACTGAAGAAGAAAAACTAACAAAAGCACCCTACCTGGGTTAGTGCTGCTGAACAATGATGCTGGAAGCAGACTGGCACAGCCTGGTGTTTCTGCAATTCCCATGAGACACAGCTTGAGGAAGTGAGTTAAGGAAGACAGATTTTGCCCCAGAATGGACAGGCTGCCTAACATTTACAGCTGGGATAAGCAAGGTGCCCTGACACAGTCACAGCTCACAATACTTCCCCTTGAAGCCTTGGATGTGCTTTACAGTTTACAACTAAATCTTGACTTTTCATTTCCTTCATAGGAATGAGCTAGAAAGAACTCAATTTCTTGCTTTTGTATTGTCACTAGCAGAAAGGGAAGAGGAATACTACATCATCTTATCAGTGACGGGGGGAAAAAAAGTATGGCCTACATAGATAATTCTTCTCATCTTTACATGCTGATGACACTGCATTAATAAAGATCTGTTTTTCATGGAGAGAAGTTTGAAAAAAAGGGAGCAAGGTTCACTTTAAATGACATTTAAAAATTTTATGAAGACTATACCAGGTATAGATAGAATTTATAGCTGCATTTCAAGTTCAGTAGGGTAAATCTGTAACATGACTAGAGGAAAGAGCAAACCGACTAAACCAAGTGATCCCAAACTCCTCCCCACTCTGCACACACCTGGTGAGCTCCTGCCTCCTGATGGGTTGGTCTGGAATTGTCTGGCTTTTCCCCATGGCCATTCCATACTTTTCTATGTAATTTCTTTTAGCACTTTAACAGTACATCTGTTGTCTGTCATCTCCCACATCAAAGTCCCATTTTCTTCCTGTCTTCTGGGCTCTGGAAGCTGTAGAGCATGATACCAGTGAATTGCTCCCACTCTCCTCTTGCCCCAACCAATATGGGGCTGGTTTTAAACAGAAACAGGCCAACTCACTCTCAAAGAGGTCCACTTCAGCCACGAGAGAAAGGTAGTTGCCTTAACTGTCCGCCTGGTTTTTTTTTTCCAAACTGTTCTTTTGCCTCAGATAATTTCTAAACATCAGATCATTTTGGATATGGCTTTTACATACACTAGTAATGAAGTGGGAATTCTCCAGGGCAAAAAAGTCTTTCACCTACTATTACACTGAAATAACTCTACATATATCTACAGCAGAACTATACATCTGTCTCACTAGCTCCAACATCTTTCAATTTGTGTAACTTTCTCCATTTTCCAGAAAATGTATTTTCTGGGACAACTACATGAAAAGCATTCTGGAAGTTAGTTATTCTGTGCAGCATGATGGAGTTCATGAAAGCAGAAATGCAATTTTGTTTTTTTTAAAAAAGGATATAAAACATGAGAATCTGGATGAGTCAATGATGCCCAGCACACAGAATTCACCTTCAGACATGAAAAGACATACTACTTTTGTGATCTGTTATTCAATTAATGAAAGATTATTTCCATGCAAAGAAGACATAAAATTAGGTGCTGGGTACAATTCCTTAGCCCACTAAATAGCCCAGTAATGAGGCTTGAGCATTTTAGCCTCAAACTCCCCTTGTGCTGTCAGAACAGCATTGAGAAGTCTGGCCTAACACAGACTGAGGCATCAAGCACATGCTGTTATTTAAGAGACCATCCTTAAGAGGGACTAAGCATGAAGAGATTCTGAAAGCCTGTTTTAAATATGCATTATGTTTCAGGATAAACACATTTTCCCCCAAATTATTTTTTAGAAAGAAGCATGCAAATCTTGGTAGCTTCTGGCCCTCAACATCAGTTTTACCAAGTACAGTCCAAGTCTGAAGTAAGCACTACCCTTGGAAGCTGGTATTTCACCATAGTCTTCCATTCCAAGTGCAGCATAACATTCCTGAGAATTTTGACTTGTACTGAGGACTTTGAGGGACCTATTTACTGTGGTTCTGTGGTTATCCAAGCTTCACATTTCTAGATAAATCCATTCTCTCCTCCTAGCCCCTTCCTCAACCCTCATGCCATTTCCACCTGAGCCTCCCAAAAACAGTGTTCTGAGAACGCAACAACAAAAGGAAGGAGGAACAGAAAACAGTACTTTGCGGTTTGTGAAGTAGAGGTTGTCATACATCTCCACAGTGAGAGACTCCTTCCCCAAACCACTGAGATTGATGATACCATATTTACATCCACCATGCTCCACATCGTTCACAGTGAATATTCGTTCACAAGCAACATCTGCCTGTAAAACAAAAGCTTACTGGTCACACTTACTGGAAACTTACAGGCAAAAACAGCTTGAGGGAGCTGCATTAGTTCTAAACATTAATTCTGATCCCTTTAACACCACCCATTTTTCATTCATCTCTAAAACCAGTGGACAACTCCTTTTTATATGCATGCGCAGAAAAAACACACAAGGAAAAGATTTAGTCCTTTGCTAACTAAGTGATCTTTCCAGTTTTAACAGTTCTATACATTTTCTCTGGCTCACTGGTAAGCACAGACTGGTACTGGTAGAGGACACAAACCAAAAATTCAAACCTCATCAAAAGTGAACATGGAATTCTGCTTTTGAATCATAGCAAAAAGGTTCGTGCCAACCTTCAACTTTTCTTTTATGACATTAAGTTTCTGACTCCCTTCTGGCTTCAGCTACCTTTGCAGTTCTCTGTTTACAAGGCTGGGAGCTGGTCCTAGAGAGCTTCCTAAATAGCTCTTGAACAATACTGGCCTCAGATCATGAGATGTAAAGTGATTACTGATATGTACATAGATTCTCTGGACCACAGGCTTTTCCACTCCCCGAATTCTTCTCTTTCATTTTCTTCTTTTTTCTCTTAACCCTCTCCACTCCCCCTCCCAGCCCCACACTAATGATCCACTCAACTCCTGTTTATGTGAAAAAAATAATTAAAATTAGTCACTTTCATATTCAACCTTTTTCATCATTTTCCGTTTAAGGAAAGTAACAGCTTCTCCCTACCTGTTTAAAATTACTAAGCACAGATTTTAAGAACCGACACAACAGGAATAACCCATCTCTGAAAGCAAAATTTGACCTATATGATCTGATTCCAAGAGCCTGGATTTTCACTGAAGATGGGCTCTCTTTATCCTAAAGACTTAACATTTCTCATCACATACCACAATGATTTTGAAATTGTTGGTTCCAGTAACTGAGGAATCAGGACTGTGAATTTCTATCTTCCTCCTCTGCATGCAGTTCACTTTTAGTTCGTGGACTAGCCTGTAAAAGCAGGTGAGGAACAAGAGAGGAGAAGAGAAATCAGGTTAGCCTAAGTTTAATGCCTATGGAAAGAATTCTGGACAGGCTATGGAACTGCTTCTCAGTAACAGAAGAGAAAATGCCTGAACAACTAGCATGCTGAAATTTAACTTCTGTAACTCATGAACACATATCTCCAGCACATCTTCAGTAGCAGAAACAACAACACAGCAAGTCACTAACTTAACTTGCCTTCTGCACTGTTACAGTATCTGAGCTACCTCAGCTATTCTAATGGGGGGCAGAGGGAATGGTCACAGCAGTTGAAAGGCATTTATCCAAAGGAGAGCTGTGCTGTAATCACAAAGCACAATGTGGCAAAACAGCATATACATATATAAAGTGAGGTTTTTTTTAGAAGTGAAATTGGGAAACAACTTCCTCGTTTGAATTCTAATCATTTTAGTAATCTGATTATAACAGAATAGAACCTTTTTTCTAATTTTAAGTAATATGTTCCTCCTTGTCCTAATGAACAATAAGAAATTAAAAAAACCCTGACAGGAATAGTTGCACTAACAGCAGAACTTGGTACCGCAAACAGAAGACAAAATAAATCCTTGTACCTGCAATAACTTGTGGAGCTGAGCAAACCCAGCTGCCTTTTTTGTAACAGCACAGAAGAATTCAGTCCAGCCCTTGTTGTTTTCTAGAAGAGAATAACATGAAAGTATACTCAGTTATTTACTTGTTTACAATTCAAACATGGCTGTGGGCCTTACATGTTTGGGTTATGTAGGTAACCTTTTCCTCTAGCCTACATACGTTCAAATTGTAAGAATATCTACAAAACACATTCCAGCACCATCTCCCTGGTCTACTACAGTAAGCAGATAAGAATATATTCCTGTGAGATATGGGGCACTTCCGTAAATACAAAAGCTGGAGGAAAAAAAGCCCAAAAACCCAACAGCCATTGTTTTCACTCTACATAATCAGCAGTACCATCTGGAGGTATGAACTCACCTTCTGATTTCACTACAATACCTTAAATTCTTATTATACAGCAAAATTTTCAATCACAACAAGACTGCTATGAAGCACATGGTATTACTGATGCACTAAACTGCTTTTCCATTCACTTCCATTCCCCCCCACAGCAGCAGGGCTGGAATGTCCCTTCCAACCCAAGGCATTCTGATTCCATTCTACGATTCATAACTTTTTAATATTTCATGTAAACACTTTCTCAGGAGGCCAAAGGATAGAGTACTTTGCAGAATTATGGATTAAGAAGTCTTTTTTATAATGCTCAGACAAAGCAAGTCTTTGAGAGTCAAAATATTCTTCACACTGAAGAGCTGGAAGTGGTTGGAGAACTTCACAGCCTAAGGAATACTGCTCACTTCTTCCAAATGACAGCATATTTAAGCCGAGCTGTGATTTGTAAAGTTGTAAGACATGTTTTTCAGCTAATGAAAAACCATCCTTGTTGGTTATTTTACCCAGATTCCAGATCTGCAACATTGGCATTAACTCTGCTCTAACACTCTATGATGAAAAGCAAACAGGCTTTCCAGGCATAAACGTTAAGACGTGCCTTGGTTTTACCTGTCCAAAAAAGTTCTTTGTGAAAAAAATGTTTCCACAAAATATGACCAGTATTGTTTCTTCAGGGTCCACTAATATGATCAATACATGTATTAAATACGTGGAAAACTTAAAATCAAGACCCCATTTCACCAGGGATTTGAAACCTGGCCTCCAGTGTCCTGGCTCAAGTTGAACTGCTGGACAACTGCAATTCTGAGCACAGTTCCTGTCTCTTTATACTTTTTTGTTTGTAATGACTTGATCTCATTCCTCTGTGAAACAGCCAAACAAAAGGCATCAGGGACGATAAGTTCTTAGCCAAAAGACCAAAATTGAGTTGTCGGAATTGAAAGACTTTAGTTTATAATCTTTCTCAGCTAAAGTATAATAAAGTCTAATTGCAATCTTTTTCAGAACATACCTTCTTCTGCTTTTCTTCCTCTTCTAAGAGTCTCAGCCTTTTGCATTCCATTGCCTTGTACTGAATGCTCTCCTTGGTGAGTGGGTTGTAGTTATTGTGTCCAGGCAGCAGGCGGAAATAGCGGTTCTTTTCTGAGTCATAGTAAAATCCTGGCAGTTCTGGGGAGGGGAGAAAAGGTGGCAAAATCAGATGGATAACTGAGTTTGCTTATTGCTCTTTGATATTCCATGTCTTCACGGCAATATTAGCATCACGAGACCCAAAGTTCTTGCTCCCAACAGGTTCCAGGCACAATACACAGACTAGGAACAGATGAGCCACTTACAAATGATTATTTACAGTTTTCAAATGCAGTGCCCTTACACAGGTACAGGGGGGATGTCATCACTGAGATGAAATTCAGACAGATCAGAGGAACAGATAAAAAAGGGTTTGATGCTGAACGAAAATAGTCTTTCTTCATAAATCAATCATGAGGGCACATGCTTAGGTAAAAGACTACGCAGGGTAGTCCCAAACAATGACCAAAAAATTGAAAATCAGGTATCACACAAACCAAAATAAAGTGATTCACTTCCCAGAACAAGACACTATTTCTTCAACACACAAGAGGGATTTATATACAATGAAGAGTACATTTGGACAAAACACAGAGGCTGCTTCCGAGGCTAAACTGACATGAGAGAAACATTCAAATTTAGTGTTTCACTGCCTGGTAAATTCAGAGTCAGACAGGTAAAATACTTTGCCAGATTCAGATAAAATCCAGACAAAGGATTTTATTCAGAAGAGGCAATCATAAACATCTCATTTCAAGAGTTTTTATTTAAAGCTTTTATCTACTACCAGATATTTCATTTTAAGTAGCCTCTTTTTGCTGTTGCTTACAATTCAGCTCCTTGTCAGCATCTTTGAGGTTTCAGCTTAGCAACAAGTCACTGAGATTTATTCACGTCAACAAAAAAAAAAAAATAAAAAAATAATCAATCAATCAATCAATCAATAAGGTTCATAAAAGCACACTACATTTAGTATACAGAACCTAATTACACAGCAATGCATGTTTTGCAGGAAACACCTCCTCACATGCTCACAACCTCTTAAACACAGAAAACTGATATGCAAAAACCATCTCTTTGAACTCTGGTTTTGTCTGTTGTTAAGAGCTTATAGGTGATGTTTCAGGACTCTCCTGTTGTAGAGAAATATATGTTCCCACAGGATTAGCTTTTGCTAACATTGTTTAATGAGTCAGGAAACCAGAACATCAATGGGACATCTTCCTCCATAGCACTGCTACTTCATCTTTTGTTGTTAAGGAATAAATGTTTAGCCAGAGTGTATTTTCTTACAGGCTACAAAATACACTGAAGCTCTTCCCACCCCAAAAAGATCATTGTGCCTTTTAAAAGGCTGAATAACTGGATACAAGTTGTAGTTTTTTTATATGCTCTCTTATTTGCTTCCTTACTCGTTAATTTTCTTCCAAAAGCAGCATTTCTGGAGAAAAAAAACCCCCAGACTTCTAGTTTTTCAGCTTTGTATCAGCTTGGCTAAGCACCTAAGTTTTCACACATGAGAAGCACTTGTGGGCCGAAAAGTGATTTGGCCCTGTGCACTGGATCCTCACTTACTACATCTTTTTACACCACCTGCTGTAATTTCCCCCTACACACTTTGCTGCTTATATCATTCTTGTAACACCACACTATCAACACAGCTACTACTTTATTCATACAATCTCCAAATTGATTTTTGACCTGTAAACACCATCTCTTACCTGGTACTACAGAATTCTGTGTTGAAGTGGACGAAGAAGGATCTCCACTGCTGCTGGGGCCTGCATTCACTGTGGTCTGTGGTTCCTCCTGTTCCACACTGAAAAAATAGCATTGCCTTCAAGACAGGCTCACAATTGTCCTACACAACTTTCCCACAAAGCACCTAGAAAGCAGATTGTTATTGACAGTGGTGAAATACCATTTTGCAGTGCTGTGATAAGCATACTCTGCATTTCACCATACATTAAACTATGAAAATCAAACAGTGAAAATATTCAGTTTAAAAGTCTCTCAAGAAGGTTAGGGATACCAACATCCTAAAAGCCTTAATTACTTGCTAAAACATTAGAGGTATCCATTAATTCTACAAGTGCCTTTAACTCTTTGAAGCAAAAAGTTGACTGGGCATTTTACCATCCCCTGGTTAAAAGAAAAGCTCCCTCCTGAAACATACAAGTCTTCAGAGCATAAAACTAGAAAGACAGTACGGGTAAAACACTGATGGCAGGTCAAAAATATTTTGGCATTCTCTTTGTAACAAGAACTTCACTGATGAGGTTCAGAAACATGCAAAATAAACAAAAGTTTAATGAAAACTCCATGAAAGAAAAGCCTCTACTTTTCTAATAAACATCACAGTCGATGGGCAACTGCAGATTTTCTTTTTTAAGTAACATAAATGAGCACATTCAGTACTGATGAGCAAAATACCCCTGGGATGTTTTCTGAAGTAACTGCACAAGTCTTGCTTTGTAAGACAGGTCTTACTACATGTCATCTTAAAAGGAGTAGCTGAAGAAGTTTTGCAAGAGTCATAATTTATTGAAAACAAAATGACAAAGAAATTCTAGTTCTAATAGCAGCTCTATTGCTATTTGATTGTACAACTTTGAAAACAGTTAAAGAACACAACAGACATACAAGGGGAAAACCACCCCAGATCGAACCCAAGCACTTAACTTTAAAGTTCTTTCAGAAAATCCTTTTAGTTCTGTACTCACTGAACCAGGGCTCATCTGCATTTCTAACTTTTCTTACACAAGAGCACCTAACGAGGCAACTCATATATGTGTATGTGTCTCTCTAAAAATATGTTTAAAAAAAAAAAAGCTTACAGTATTAAAGCAAAGGATTGGCCTGTTCTGGTCCTGCAGGACGCACTAACAAACATGGTAATGAAAAAGAACCACAAAACCAGCTCAAACTCAGGCAGGTAAAAGTTCTAAAGTTTAAAATGCACTCTTCTGAAAGTTTTCAAGGCAGGGAGGGGATTATTCCTGAGACCTCATTTCATTTTCCTGATCTGCTAGATGTGGTAATATCACCACACTACTTAATGTGATTTTAAGATTCCAGGAAGACCCTTTAAAGGCAGTTCTTACTGACGCTGAGGCATAAAATAAACGGGCAGGCAGAATGAAGTACTTACATTTTTCTTCCCTGAGCTACCTTTGCATGTTAATGAATAGTTTATGGACGATCACACACACCTGAAAGGACTACCTCTTGCAACAACATCTCAGTTTAAAATCAACATACAGCTGGGAATATATAATAAACTTCCAGACATCAATGCAATTCCACTCCCACAAGGGATGACAGATATACCAGATGTACTGTCCACTAGACTTCCAGGTAGTAACCCTTTCAGCCCTAGAACGTTCCCATTCTGCAGATTCAATTAGGCACAACATCTAGTGGCTTAACTCACGCTAAGCACAAGCTGCATGTACTTGCCTTGCAGTGTGGTCATTGCGACTGGGTCTTCTGTGCCGAGGGGGATGGTGGCCGTGCCTGTGATTGCTCCATCCACGCTTTTCCTTGCCTCGCCAGGAATTTCGCCCCATTTCTACTTATAACGCAAACATGTACACACACCTCAGCTCCACTTGCCCGGAACAGGCCAACATACAATAGCCTCTTAACACAGCCTCGTTTCAACCAGTTTCAAATAGCTTTACAGTGCTCTAGACCTGAAAACCGAGGCACACTGAGGAAAATCGTAGACTTTTAAAAAGAAACGCTTTCAAGTGCAAACAGTATCAGACGCTAAAGAGAAGACAGGCAGAGCAGCACCAGGGGCCGCTCGGTGGCTGAGACAAGCACGGTGCGGCGTGCGGAGCAGCAGGGCTCGTCCTGCCCCGAGCAGCAGGCCGGG